>NC_084823.1:25613802-25862256 GCF_958449725.1 Rosa rugosa
CTAAAATTGGGTAAGTGGTCACGGCCCCAAAGATAAATAGTTAGTAAAGCACAATTGGATTAGGAAAATAATTTAACTTGGAATATCAAACTAGACTAAGTTATGTAATTGAACTCGAGAAAACATAGAATTCTCTCTAAATTAATAAATATTTATTTATTGATAAACTAATAAATTATTCATTTATCGATAATATAATAACGCCTCTAAATAATAATTGTTTGTAGTCCCAACAATATTAATTTATGGGAGTTTTACTGTAATTTAATTAAAGTTTTTGTAATATTTTGAGTTCTAGATTTTTTTTTTTTTTTTTTTTTTTCAATTTCTAAGGCCGCCCCCCCCCCCCGGGATCAGTTTTTTGACTCCGCCTGTGTAGGCCAGGACTGTGGGGTTTGACCGCTGATCATTATGGGATTGGGGAAGGGCTAGCGGCTGGTATGCTGAACAAGGTACTGTTGGCACAGTTTCTGATGGCAAGGTGCAAAGTGCTGCTAGTTTGACTAATTGTAAGCATGGTAGTCATCTAGGGCTGTTGGTAGTCGATGATGACGATGGTTGTGCAGTGCATTTGAGCTCTGGTGTTGCTGGTATCGACATGGTAGTAGCAGTGAGGCTATTGCTGGTGTTGACGAACATGGGCTAGGATTTGTTCTGAGCCTCTATTTGGGGTGTCTATTGGGTTTGCAAAATAGGCTTTTGCTATTGGGTCTTTTTTTGTTTGGTTTATTTCTAGCTACTAAGCCCTGTAGGCATTCGCAAGGAAACACCTTATGCATAGGGTGGTTCTAAGTTGTCTTGCATAAAAGGTTGGATTTTGAATTATTCAGTGATAACCCTAGTAGTGTCAGATTACTAGTTACTGAGAGTTTCTCTCTAGATAGCCTTACTTAGGTAGCTTCCTAGACAATGATAAAATTCATATATGCCTTTCATAGGTAGTCACTGTGTATTATTAGCTACATTTACATTCAATGGAGTGCACCCAATTACTATATAATAAAATTACAATAGTATGCTCAGAGTAGTCTATGCCACATAAAAATATCTCGCCTTGCAGACAATTTAGTTTACCTAACCTCACACGCCGAGCACACAATTGTGGTACGCTAAAGCTAAGTACTTCCACAAGACTCATAGAGATATTCTTACAAGCATAGACAATTAATCTAAGGGGCCGTGACCACTTACCCAATTTTAGTCTAAAAATTGCCCACTTGCTCCACTAAGAGTTTTTTAACTCCATTTACCCAATCTAATATCTATTGACAGTATTGCCCTCATACTCCTCTCTCTCTCTCTCTCTCTCTCTCTCTCCGAACCACCTTCTGCCAGTCCTTCTCGTCCTCAACCGTCGACTCGCGCCGCTCACGCTTCCGCGACTCCAGGGAGGGGCTGCGGTGGTGGTGGCGGTGGTGGATGCGGTTGGTGTCGGGGTTGGACCGACTGCGTTCTCTTCACCGGATTCGGATCGGGTCGTGGCTGCGTCGTCTTCTTCAGCCACCGGTGGTTCCTCTTCTTCTCCGATCTGTGGTTGCGTGTTCTCTTCTTCCGATACGGCTTGGATAGTTGCTGTGTCGGATTCGGTTCGGAATGCGTTTTCTTCTCCAGATTCGGGTCGAATCAGGGATGCGTCCTCCTCTTCTTATTCCCTCGGTGGTTGCACGGTTGTTGCCTCCTGTTCTTCTTCCATCTGTGGTGGTGTCGTTGCGGCGGTCTCGTCTTCTGCCATTGATGGTTTGTAGGGGGTTGGTCAGCGAACTGGCCAAAGAATGAGAGAAAGGGGAAATGATTAGGGTTTTGAAATGGTGGGAAGTAGTCCTCGATCTTTAAGTTTCGTATAGATGACAACGCATTTGGAGAGATGTATTTTTTTGGCTTTGGGTGTTTATACAATTCACTTGAGGGCAATAATATGATTATTGGGGGCAATAATATAATTATGGGGAGGCAATAATATGATTATTGAGAGGCAATAATATTATTATTGAATAACTATTTTTTTTTTTGAGAATTTACTAACTATATATCTGAAAGAGACATTTCAAGCACTAGTAACCTTGAATAACTACTTATTAGAAAATGCAGAAAAATATACCAAATATGATGCATATATCACAAAAACTTAAGAAAGTTCAAATCGGTTTACATAAAAGAAAAAAAACAAAGCTAAATTGAGATAATAGAAATTGTTAAACATGTATTATGAATTTTTATATACTATTTATTTTATGTATTTCATCACTTATTAATTTATATATTCTTTGGGTTCTAATGGATGTTCAGAAAACTTATTATCTTATGCATTTAGCAAAGTTATTATTTTAGTACACTGGCCCGAGGTGAGGCCAAAGAACTTATCGTTTAATCGAGGTTATTAATTTATCGAACATTCATTTATCGAGGTTTTACTGTATTAATTTAAAATAAGGTTAATTTAAGATCAAAGTGATAGTATATTTGTTTCCTCCACGAGTTAATATGCCCTTAGATTCATGTATACAATCAATGTATGAAAATCTAGCCACACAGAGCGTTTAGAGCGTGAAGACGGAGAGTGCCCGTGATCCTTCCTCTCGTCCGACAGCTACCGATGTTTGCGATGACACTTGCCTCATTGATGTAGGGTCACTGCTCGACATGATTGGTTATTCTTGTGCCCATTAAGCTTCTGTGATGTAGTTTCAGTAGTGTTGACGTGGTATGGTCTAAATGAGTGTCCAACTTAAAGCCAGCAGCAGATTGTAGTATAAGTAATGATCGTTCTAACTGGGAATCGAGGATAAACTTGCAATTTAATGTTGAGGATAAGTATTATTCACATATGTATCGAAAACAAACAAAGAGATAGAGATATATACAAAAAATAAAGATA
Organism: Rosa rugosa; assembly: GCF_958449725.1. Classification (NCBI taxonomy): domain Eukaryota; kingdom Viridiplantae; phylum Streptophyta; class Magnoliopsida; order Rosales; family Rosaceae; genus Rosa; species Rosa rugosa. The sequence goes on from NC_084823.1 coordinate 25,616,678, forward strand.
GGGGGAGTTTGAATTATAATCTAACCTAATGATCTATTAAAACAAGAATCAAGGTAGAAGTAGGTGAATGGAAGAGTTAGATATATAATTAACAACTATTAAACACGTTGAACAGATTATTAACCCTAGATTCCGAATCAAAATGTGTATAGAAAGAAATCAATCAAGAAACGAAGATGAAAGCATACAATGTCTCTTATCACCTCCCGTAATTACCTAGCAAGATGAACACATCAAAACTAAGCCTATTGAATATGCAATCTAGGTATAGAATGCTATCCTATTAATATCATACTCAATGCATTAAGATTGAATGGAAGTTTGATCGATTTTAGAAAAGCACATAAGTGTGGAATGCCTACCTTGCATGCAATCCTAATTGTTGATTTGAAATTTTTTCTACTACAGAACGTCGATTGATTACACGCATTTCTATGCATGTAATTGTATCTAAAACACTAGAAATAAGCTAATCCTTAAGCCAATTATAATGTATTTAATCCAATTTTACTTATTGTGTAGGAAATAAGCGGAGTTGCGGAAACGAGAGAATTGTGCGGAATTGGAGCATATTGAAATTTTCGACAAAAAGACAAAAAGTCGACCAAGAGCAATATTATCGGAAAGGGACGAAACTTGAACACACAAGGCAGAAGAAAAACGGAATGAATTAAACTAATTAAATATTAGTTTAATTGGAAGTGTGGCAGCTTAACATTTAATTAAATCAAATTGGTTTAATTAACAAGGTGGTAATAAGCTATCTTCCACGTGCAACAATTAAGCTTATTCTCTTCTTTCATCTCCTAGCCACCCATATGCTGACACGTGCTTGTTCTTCTTCCACACCAACCAGACCACAATTCCCATTCATTCCTTTACCTCTCGGTGAACAGGGGACGACCTAATTATATATATACACAGTACCACACAGAGGACGGAGGATACACAATTCCGCCGCACACCAAAATTCCATCAGACTCTCTCTCTTCCCTAGTAGCCGCACTCCCCATTTATTCCTTCTTCTTTCTAACACCGAAACCACTCACCTCCAATCTTCTCATCTTTTCTCCTCCTCACCAAGATCCACACCTCCTCACCAAAATCTCTTCTCCTCACCAAGATCCACACCACCTCACCAAAATCCACCTCACTAAGATTCCATCTTCTCATCAATTTCACAAGATTCAAAGGGAAGCCCAAGCATTAAAAGTTTCATCACTATCAAGTTTGGGTAAAAGTGGGGAGCCTTAAATCAAGACTAGCCATAATTGCTTTATAGCAATTTGTGGCTTGTTCTTGTTACTCCTACTTCTTTTCACTTTGTTCCTCTTTAAATTATGTATATTGATGCTTGTTTAATGATGGGTAGTGAGTAGTTTTGTTGTTGGGGGCTGTGGTTGTGTGCCCTAGTCCAAATCTTGTGTAAAAGATGCTTACTTTAATGTAATGATGCAATTTTCATATGATGGATGCTTATATCTATTCTTGTTGGGTTAAAATGCATATCTAGGAGCCTAATCAACTCTAGGGTGTGTATTTTGAGCATGTCTAGGATGGAATTAGATGACCTAAGCTAGAAACCTTCAATTTCATATTCATGGGGTTATAAGCATGGTGATTTACACCCGTTGTGTGAATGCGCGGGCAGGTCGCTTAGTAGTCTAATTCCTCGATCTTTAGGCCTCTTGATGTGAATTAGAGACCCTTGAACCGGCTCTAATTCATACCAAGTGAGTTCCTACGACCCTTGAACCGGAGTAGGAATACCATGAAAGAGAATTTTGGTCCTTGAGCCTTGAACCGCCTTGGATACGACTACCGCCAAAGTAGGAAATTTGCATCTACATTAGATTAGCTTCCGACACATGAGATTTAGGTGAAGGAACCTAGCACCATGCATTCTCATTATATTGTTCACACTTTCCTAGTTTAATTTCCTTGCATTTTTATTAATCGCTTTGCATTTTATTACTTTTTGTTAAGTTCAAATCAACTCTCAAACATTAAACCCATCGACTCATTTGTACATACCCATCTTGAGGCTACAAGTTAGTGGCTTTGAATAGGCTTGGTGTGAGCTAAGCCGAACATTGCCAAGGCTTGGTGCCTTGATTGTTTATAGTTTTTATTTTACTTTTTATTTTTCTTGTGTGCTTTTAGTATCCTACCGCCAATTATCTCGGTTAGGTCCAACGCCTAATCCCCGAGGTACGATAAACTAAGGTGCAAATATTTCCCTTACTTGACACGATTCGTACGCTTGCGAGAGTATATGTATCAAGTCAATGGCGCCGTTGCCAGGGATCGAACCCGGGTCACACGCGTGACAAGCTGGAATACTTACCACTATACTACAATGTGGTTCCGTTGTAGTCTAGTTGGTTAGGATATCTGGCTTTCACCCAGGAGACCCGGGTTTGATTCCCGGCAACGGAACCACATTGCCTTGATACATATACTCTCGCAATGTTCTAAAAAACGGCTTAGGTGCTAGGCGGTAAGGAACCGATCAGATTTTGGCCTAGGCGTTGCCCTTAGGCGCTAGGCTACTAGGCGGTGCCGCTTGGGGGGTGTTAGGCGGGGACTAGGTGGTGCTAGGTGGGGACTAGGCAGCCCTAAACCCTAATTTATTCTATATTTTGACTATTTTTATATTTATAATTAATTTTTAGACTTTAAATATTTTTATTTATATTATTATAGGTCATACAAATAATTTAAAAATTTTAAAAAATAAAAACCGCCTAGTCCCCGCCTAGGCCCCTAGGCACTAGTCCCTGGGTCACCGCTCGACTAGCGCCTAGCGTTTTTTAGAACCTTGGCTTTAGCAAGGTAGATGATATAGGTGAGGACTCTACCAGGAACAATAGAGGAAGACAACTCTCTAATGGATTGATTGCCGACCATTAGATGTGGTTGAGTTGGTGAAGGTGGAGCTGTTCGATTAAATGTCGAGTCTGAATACGCCCTCCCTCACTATCAAGTTGTAACCCACGAGATCGTAAGGGGGTCTGAACAGGCACGTCTAGCAAGTATTGTTCTGCTTTGATTCTATCCAGACAACTTTCTAAGTTGTTCCAATGCTTTATCAAGTAGTGGAATGAGTTTAATCAATTTGACTTCACTGCTATCGAGATATCATTTACAAACTAGTTCATGCCCTCACATCGCTGAGTACTACGCATGCTTGAGCCCATTTCTGTAATGTACACACGACATGAGTTAAGATGCATAATGTTTGATGTAATCAATTCTCCAACCCGATCTATCTCAATACATATTACCGGTGTAGATAGCAGAGACATGTTTCTTCATCTGTCGCAGTTGAGTAGTAAGTACATGAGTGGAGTTATTCGACTGAAAATCCTCTTTAGGGTTACACAATTTTTTTTTGAGCTTTTCTTGAAAAATTCTATGTACATAAATGATGTGGACAACCGGGAATCACTACTTCAATAGCATTTCTCATTGCTTCATTTGCGTAAGTCAAGATGGCGAGAGGTTTTTTGCGCTCCATAGACTCTAAAATCATCTCCGAAACCCATTTGTATGTCTCAACTGTTTCATACACCAATAATGCAAGATTGAAAATTGTAGTCAATAAATGTTTATTTGAATCCACAATCAATATCAATAACAAGAGCTTCTTATAGTGATTAGTTTTGCAGGTGCTATAAAATGCCAACACATCCCTAAACTAACCATAGTCCAACAATGAAGCTGAGTCTCTCTAAAATAAGTTAGCCAACCTGTAATTCTCACTTGTGCCATACTTGCGAAATAATTTCTTATATTTTGCTTCTTTTCCTTCGAAATAGGCGAGTGTGGCTTTTGCATCCCCCTTAAGTACAATTTCACGTTGACTCGAGTCCAACTTATTGTACAAATCTTTAATTGTGAAACCAACTAATATGCTGTAAGTAGCACGCAATTTAACCCTATAAAATGTCATTGTTAATATTGAATAAGTAGGGATCGTTCAAGCTGGGGATTGAGGGTACACCTGTAATTGCATAAACAAATAAAGAATTAATATGGGTATGAGATATTATATTTACAAAAATAAAACAAAGAATGAAGATACATACAAGTTAACATAAAAAGTGGGGATTTTAGGATTTTGAATGCAAATAAAAATAAAATAAGTATAGAAATCGTAAAAACCCATATACAAGGGTGGAACGCAAATAACAAAGATCAAAACCATATCCATATGAAAGAAATCCAGCTACAATTCGTATAGTTGGTTATCTATGTCGTGAGAAAGAAGTTGATCATGTGAGACGTTAATAGGCAAACGATTTCCCATTTTTTACTGTCCTTGAGTTATTAATTTAAGTGAAAGCACCTAAATTAATCCTATCAAACATGCAATCATATTCTAAAAAGTTAGTCACTCAAAATATATTCAATGCATGAAGAACAGAGAAATGATGTCAACTAAATGAAAAAGTTCATCAATTTGCAATCCTCCTTAATTGATTTGGACTTTTGTCCAAAACCTTCACTACTTATGATTTAGGGTTACAAAACTATTAGGTGAATTGTTAACCTAAATCTAGCTCCAATTACATGCATACATCCTAAGTTGGCTACCAAAGAATGCATACATATAAAAGTTTTTTGTAATTGAAAATCAATTAAGCAATCTCATATAAGCAACATAGAAATCAACATATAGAATTCGCAACTTTTATTCAAGCATAGAGACGAGCTTAAACTTTGTCCTTAACGTTATTTGTTAAGTAGAATTCATAAGTTACGAATAAACCAAACAAAAACTAAGTTTACAAGGAAAAAGATGAAATACACAGTGAAGGAATGAATCAAGAACTTGTAGACATTGAAGCTTTGAAGATCTTGAAAGCAAAGCTCCTCAAGGGCTACGGCACAAGGTGGATGGTGGTGGCTAGGCTTGCTCACGGCTTCTTCTTCTTCTCTTCCTTGGTTGAGACACAGAGCTTCTGAAGACTAGAGAATGAAACTGATTTTTGTGTGAAGAAAAGAATGAAAGAATTGGTGAATGAAAATGTCCCAAGGATGCATCTATATATAGGGGATGGAAAACTTGTCTCTAAGCCTTCTAGATCCTTCTTTTAATTTCTAGAAATTATCTTATTGATCCACACAGCTCCAACCAATCAAATAAATCCAAGTAAGCTTTTATGTTTAATCAATGAGAAGCCTCCAAAATTAAGTAGATTTACACCATGACTCTTTAAAGGAGATAATATTGCCAAATTTATAAAGATATTTTCTAATTTAAACTCCTAAAATTCTGCCAAATAGGGGTGTGAGCTACAAGCAACGTATCTGGACTTGATTCTATCCTTTCTACATCTTGTAATCCCTTAAAACTCTCCAAGGATGATGCCAAACCCTTCTGGAAGCCTCTAAGACATCACATGTCCAATATTATTTGAAATATAAAGCATAAATTCATCCACGGGCTTCCCCGTGTGATTTGGGCCTCAAAACAAGAATTCCCGTCAAAAGTCCAACTCGCGTGCAGCTTGACCTTCCTGTAGTAAATCGGCCATAACGTCTTCTAGAAAAATGATATTGATAAGCTGTAAAAAACTTTAGAAACTAGATATTTGAGGCTTTCCAAAAATATAAAGATCATCATGTAGCTCATCATGAGCTGCTTTCAATGCTCTGTCGAAGATGACTGACTTGTACAGGCAGATTTCTTGATTTGGCCCCTCATGCGCCTCTACTTCTAGTGGTCTCAGGTTTCCTAGCCGCATCAGAACTCCTGATGTCTTCATAACTCCTAGTCAAACAAGGACTCTTCACATGAAATGTTCTTGAACCTTCTGGAATCTTCTTTTGCTTTCCTAGTTCAACTGAGACTTCTTGTGTCATTAGGATTCCTTTTCCTAGCAGGACTAGGTTTCCTAGTCCAACTAGGACTCCGTATTTTTAGCCATTTTTCTTCATTTCTATGAACACATTTCCTAGTTAACCCAGGATTCCTAGTTTGACTGGAATTCTTAGTCAGACTGGGAATTCCTAGTTAGACCAGGAATACTCCATTTCTTCATTTCAGCTCATTTCTGCATCCCTAGTGCCTTTTCTTTGTCATTTCCAACGTCTCACATCATTCTCAAGCGCCTTTAAGCTCATTTTCTTGTCATTTATTCCAATACACCTAGAAAATAGAAACAAATTAAAAAATGATTAAGTGAAGGGAATAACTAAGCAAAATATGAGTTGACTATTAAAACGTCGCATTAATATGCTTATATCACCAACATGCCCAAACCCTCTAGATGTCAGCCATATGTTGACAAGTATGATGTAATACCCCGAAAAATCCAAATTAATTTCCGTGGATTTTTAGAAATGATTTCACGATAGTGGGAGCGAGTACGAGGCTTGGAGAAGTTATGGAATTAGTTCGAACGATTAATTTTCGAAAACGAACGTTATTTAGGAGGTCTCAAAAAGTGACTTTTTATACATTGGGAATTTGGGAAAACTTCATTCATGAAAGTTGTAGAGCGCGTCGATACGAGTTCGTGGACATATGGAATGCGAAAATCGGAGTTCGTATGAGAAAGTTATAAGCGATTGAAAATCGGGAAAATTCTATAAATACAAAAAAAAGTTCCGGAAATTGCATTGGAGGACAGAAATTTCAGAAACCTATATTTTCTCCCCAATTCTCTCCCGAGCCCAGATTTGTTCCTCTCTCTTCCACCGGCCATATCTCCCTCCACAGACCTCCGATCGACTTGATTCCAAAAGTATTTTCATTCGCCTTGAAGTCAGTTAAAACTTCCTAGAAGACATCAAAGTGAGAAAAGAACCATGGAAGGTGCTAGGAGGCCGAGAAGCTGCACAGCTCGAGCTGGAATTCGCCCGATGCTGCTCTTCCTTCACCGGCCGATATCTCTCTCATCCAACCTCGAATCGAGTTGATTCCAAAAGGGATTTTGCTGGGCCTGAGCTATATTACAACTTTGTAGAAGACATCGAGGGGAAATAACCAACGTGGTAGCCGCTACAAGTCGAAGAACACGGTGCAGTCGAGCTGGAAATCACCTCCTTTCCCCACCGTCGTTCTCCCTCCTCCGGCCACCTTTTGCCGTGATTCTTGAGAGGATTCTGCACTTCTGAGGATGTATATCATTTCCCCTAAGGTGGATTGCATCGATTTCATCTGTGGAGATCGAATTGGAACGAATTCAAAACTAGGGTTCTTCGGGTTTCAAACCTTATAAGGTAAAATTCTACTTTTTGGCTTATAATCTGACTTTGGTGTAGTTATGAAAGTTTCAATTCGAGTTAAGATGAAGAACTTTCGTGTTGGGAGTTTTGTCTAATTTTGACTTTGGATGGGTGGCGGTGCCGCCACTGTGATGGTGGTTTCCGGCGACCTCCGGCCACCCCAAGGACAGTTTCTGTCCATTTTTGTGTTCTACGTGTCGATACGATCGTTTGCATATATAATTCATAATTTTTGGATATCGTATGATTAAGTTATGAATTTTTAAGTTTCGATCGATTTCGATCGTTCGATTTGTGATCTGTGAAGATCAGACCGTCCGATGGACTTGTAGTTTTGTTATGTTGATCTTATGACTGTCCCAGTGGCTTTGTGTGGTCATGGGCGAAGATCCGACCGTTGGATCTTCGTATAATTGTGAAATAGTGATTCGGAAGGCGATTCGTGAGAATCTAACCGTCGGATTTTCGTATAATTTTGAGGAGATGTTTGTTAGAGTGATTCAAGAAGATCTGACCGTTGGATCTTCGTGATAATTTTGGAGGATGATCCTAAGGGCGATCCGTGAGGATCCGACCGTTGGATCATCATATAAATTCGATCTGGCCGTTGGATCATCATTAAATTAGAATCCGACCGTTGGATTTCCGTATATGTGTGGTTTATGAATGATTGCTAAGTTAAGATCGTATCTGACTAGGTGATTGACGGTTTGAGTTAGTGGACGATTGTGGATCGTATTTTGAGCGGAATTGAAGACGCAGCGGGATTATCGAGGTGAGTAAACCTCACGTGGTTCATATTACGAACCGAGTACTTTTAATTAATTTATTTTTTGTCGTCATTGTGTGAGCTATAGTTGGTATTAATGGGCATTCCTGTGTGAATGTCTATCTATATATATATTATTTATGTGAAATAATATGTATTGTTGAAATTGTGAGATATTATGTACTGTTATGGTTGTGTTGAGTTTATTGTTGAAAAGCAACAATATTGTGAGAGGTATTAAATTTATTGTTGAGAAACAATAAATTGTTGATTTGTTGAGATATATTGATCTGTGGAGATCAATAGGTCACGGGGGTGACCATGGCATCTATTAGTGAACCACGCCCTTGTACCGGGTAGGTGGAAACTAATAGCATTAAATCGTGAACCACGCCCTCGCGCCGGGTAGGTGGAAACGATCAGTTAGAGCTCTAGTCTGTCTGCCAAATGTTGAGTGACCTTATGAGGGTAACGGGGAGTGACTCATAAGTGTATAATATTTATATATATATATATTTATATATATATGAGAGTGAGAAAGTGAAGTGGTTTTGTGGTGATCATTGTAATTGTGATGTTTCTACATTTCTATACTTGAGTTAAAGGAAATGTATTTTATTAAATCAACAGTTCTTCTTGTTTACTCATACTGGCTGTAAAAAGCTTACCGGGTTTTGTGTTGTTGCAACTCCCGGTACACTATTCAAATTGTGTAGCGGGTAATCCTACAGGACAGGAGAACCAGGACGGTGATCGTGCGGTTAGAGCAATTGTTAGAGTTTTACAGCAATTGTACGTTGTGAGGTGTGTTATGCTCATTTGAGCTTTACAATATTGCTTGTGAGAGTGAATTGTAATAATGAACTCGAAGTTTCGAGATTTGGATTTTGTAATTGTAATTATTCATGTTTCGGATTTGAATTTATTATTCAAAATTCGGGGCGTGACATATGACAAGTTTTAATGGATACTTTATGCATAGATGTGACCAATGCTAAATGAAAATTTGGAACAAACCAATGAGAATTGAGAAAATGTGACTTGTGTGGCTGGGCAAGATCATGTGAATGGCCAGTTTGAAATCAACTATGACATACAAGTTCTTCTCCTTAAAGTATCTTACCTTGAGCAAACATTGGCAATGACACATGCATTGTCAATTTCTTTGTCATATGAACCTAGTTATTATTGTTCACATATTTCTCTCACCTTTCCCCTTTTGTAAAACAAATCCATTTGCGAATAGTGACTCTTCTAGTCCTTATATTTGTTCTCTTGTCATCTTTTCTATCATCAAAACACTGCCTTTTAATTTCTAATATCATTATATTGCAATTGATTGATGTCACTTTTGGTTTCCAAACTTTGACCTTGCACTTTAAATATTTGAGCAAGGTTAGAACTCAACTTGAAGACCCAAAATTGGTCAGTTTTCAAATTTTCCATTTAGAATGCAAAGTTTGGAAAATTCTACAGTAGTGGGCAGTTTCCCACACTGTTATATTTTTAAATATTTATGACAAGTTAGATGGCCAAGATATCCAATGGTCATAAATATTCAATAAGAAGTAACTTGTTTACCCGATAACTTATTCATAGAAAAAAAAATTTCCCATTACAGACCTATTCATTCCCTCACCTATCAATTGCGCGATCTATTGCTAGTCGTCTTCTCTTGGGCTGCCATTTATCCATCTCCTCTATAAAATTAAACATCCTCCAAATAAACCCTAATATCTCACAAAATAATAGAAGATGAAGAATGAAGGAAGAGATTGCAGTTTAATTGTTGGTATCTTCTTTTTGTTAGTGAAAATATCCTTTCGCTGCCTCCCTTGCTGTACCACCTCCTTCACATGTTCAAATAGCTGATATGAAGAGGAAGCAATACTTTTTTACTTAGGAACAACTTCTTTGGTAGCAATATGGAAAAGATGGGATGCAAGGGCAAGTCAGTGTGACCAAACTTTTCAGTGGGTCTGGCTACTACGGTCCTTAGCCAATGATGCTTTAGGGGATGTCGTAGCTAGAAAGGTACTAATATGCACCCTATTAAAATAGCGGCGACCTTCATCACATACTGCAAATACCTACCTATAATGTTTGGATTAAGCCTATATTCAGATATACCTTGTTTTACTTCCTTTCTTTTTGAATATGTTCTATACTATTTATATTTGCTGCCATTGTCTTTATTTATGTACTATGGATTGTATGAACAATATAAGGAATGAAAACATTCCAATTTTTGAAAACTGCTTCTTCAAACCAGCATATCCCTTTTTCACGAGATGGTGCGATGATGATAAGGTCCTAATATCTGGCACGAAAAAAAATCAACACTTTACACTAAGAATATAATATTTATACACCCATAATCTGTTTTGTTGTATGGCTCACGGCTCAAGCTCAATTCTCTTTTTAATTTATGGAAGTTCAGCAACTTCTGATTAAGTTTACATGAGTAAGTTGGGTTTGATCAGATAATCATTCCAAGCACTTTGATAAACTACTTTACCACCAATGCAATTGGCATGAATAACCCTAATAATATTCCAAACCGCATGGTACCGATGGCCAATACAAACACTCTTATTAGTGTCCATAATCATAAGCACCTCCACATCTATAGCAAAAAAGAACGATCAATGTCGAAAGAAAGGTCGTAGAATTGCAGCCATCTTCATATACCATGCTAGTTTTTCTTGACTCCGGGAAGAGCCATCATTACCTCCACCTGCATATCCTTCAGTTCAACAACAGAATCATCTGATTCAAAGGTAATGAATCTGAAACCTTTTGATTGTTGCTTTCCTTATCATTTATTATGACTCCATCAACAATTGCATCAAACTTCGCAAAATCATCTCTGAATTCATCATAAGTTAGATTATGTGGTAAACCCCCACAAAAACTTTTTAGGGATGTAGCCTTGATGTTGAAAATGTTGCTCTTCTTGATTAATTTGGTTTCTCTCACGGTTAGGTTTCAAGCGTCTTTTATCAATTTGCATTATCCTAATACAAAAATTCATTTCAAAAAAAGACAGACTAATTAGACTAATTACCCAACGAAGACTAAAACAATAACTTATTTTACTTCATTGAAAAAGTTATTTACTTTACTAAGACTTTATCTTAGATTTTTACAATTCAGGAGTACTCGAAGTGATAAAAACAAGAACTATTACATGAAGAAAATCACGTATGAATAACATGCACATACTACGTTCTATTTAATGATTACGGAGTCGAGGTGATAAAAACTTGAACTATTACATGAAGAAACTTATGTATGAATAACATGCACATACTACGGTCTATTTAATGATTATGGAAAACCTAAAACTATAAAGAATCCACAAAATTTAACACACGAATAAATTTTTTTGAACTATAACCTTCTTGCCAAAAATGGAGTGGTTTTCTTCCAACACTCTTAGCCACCAACGGGTCAGTGAAGGTAACAAAACCAAACTCTCTATGTTGCCGAGTGATTTTATCCAAGGCAATCACACACTCTTTTACCATGCCACATCTACTCAAGTGTTCTTCCAAGATATCTTCATCAACCTCCAATATTATCCTACCCACGAATAATTTTCTGTCTTGCTTTGCGTCCACGGCAACTCCAAAAGCGGATCCAAGATTGAAACTTTTGGTAGGCTTGGGTTTCTTAATAGAAAAAAAAAATTAGGAGAATCTCGACGGTATGAGAGAATTTTATTAATTAAAAAGAAAGATACATATCAAGCAATGACATCTTTTTGTTGGCAATGACAACCTATACCATCCTTATAATGGGCATTCATATCAGGCATATCAAATATCATGCTTTTCACGAAAAAATTCTACATTTCTTACCAAATCATCAAGCCTTCTTCTTTCATCTCTTAAAGAAATGATTTTGTATGTCCAGCAAACTTCATAGCATGTACAAAATCAAAGGGAATTTTGCTGCAATGTCTGACAAAAAACTCAGTAATTTTCATTACTTTGTGCATTAGAAGCAGGCAAAACACAAAATTAAAGGACCTCATAGCTTTTTACTTTTTACACAAGCCACCAAATCTGTAACTTTTTACTTTGTCACAGCTTTTAATGTAGAATGACGCTTATCAGAAGAATGAAGAAAATTCACAATGAAACATAAAATTGAAAAAAATTGCCAAATGTTATGCACCCCTTAGCTGTAGCATTCAATGTCAATTTCATGGAGTGAGCAAAACAATGTCAATTGCAAGGAGTGAGCATTCAATGCATAAGGACACTGTTCAAGAAACAATGCTTATAACCCATTATAAATACCTCTCATATTGTTAGCACCATTATATCCTTGACCACGCTTATTTCTCACCAGAAGATTGTAGCATTGCATTGCAGCATTATGTGGAGATTGAATGTCTCTTACATGCTTCATCAACACATTATCACCACTGCAAACCCTCTTCCAATTTTTAAACCCATCAACAGTGAATGCTTGAGGATGAGAATCTTCAGTGTCAAAAAGAAAATAAGGGAAACAATATGCTCTATCAAGAGCAATTGAATACTCTAGCTATATAAATCAATCAAGACCTTTTCTACCAACATTTATTCAGGAATGGACATTGAGGGGCAAATAAAATGTAAATATTACATTTGGCTCACAAAGAAAGCTAGAAGCCTAGAATAGTGATCAAACATCCAACTAACAAGGTCAACTTCAAGCAACTATAGAAATAAAATAAAAATGTCAATAATTAACATTTGACAATCTATCAAAGCTGCAACTTCTCAACTAACAGAAATTTGAACAAATTGTAGTTATACACAAAGGTGCAGGCCGTGCAGCTTCTCAATAATTAACAACCATAAAATCTAATTAGAGAAACTAGGCTATCACTCTAGCCTAATTATTCCTGATGTTCAGCTAACAAGTCCAAGGGAAGGAGCACTCTGTGTCTAATTAGATAGCAATATTCAAAAGAATCCTGTCTTATAAGAAATACACATCAGGTTGGAAGGAAGAAGTCATACCATTTTCATAAATAAGTTTCAAAGCCACAAAACAATCTTCAATCTATTGCTAAATCAAAACCCACGAAATTGAATTTGACATCTATTCTTAACCCTAAAAATTGCCCCAAATTGGACAAAATTGAAATCGTACTTACATAATTGATTGATTGCCCCAAATTAAAGAAGAAGAGTAGAAGAGAAGGGTGACTTTGATCTCTGAGATAAGAAGAGTAGGTGAGACTGTGAGGAACTGAGAGGGAGTGAAACGGCGAAGCAGCGAAAGGAATAATCCCAGAGAGCTGATGGTGGTTGGAGTTCAGGTTTGGATGTTTGGGAGTTGGGGTGGGCTTGACCAAGCCTATACCCATAAAAAAATTTTAAAAAAAAAAGTAAAAGAAAAGTATACACGTAGTTTTTTTTTTTCTTTTTTTAAGCCCAAAAAATTGGGGTGGGCTTCAGTCCTCCCTGAACTCTATTGGACCCGTAATGCCAAAGCTTACAATACCTATAGAGCCAAAGTTTTCTCATTTATATTAGAGAAAAATTCAGCTACCGTCCCCAAACTATTTTGCCAAGGCCAATTTGATACCCGAACTCTCAAAAGTATCAATGTGATACCCAAACACCTAAATTGGTATCAACGTGATACTTCCGTCAAAATTTTCAGACGGCGCCGTCTGTTTGCTGACGTGGCAAACACGTGAGTCAAAAAAAAAAGTGAAATGACCAATTTACATTTTTTTTTTTTTAGAAAAATTCATCTATCGTCCCCAAACTATTTTGCCAAGACCAATTTGATGCCCAAACTCTCAAAAGTATCAATGTGATACCCAAAGACCTAAATTGGTATCAACGTGATACCTCCGTCCAAAATTTCTGACAGCGCCGTATGTTTGCTGACATGGCAAGCACGTAGGTCCCAAAAAAAGTGAAATGACTAATTTACCTTTTTTTTTTTTTGCTAATTCATTTTTTTCCTTTTCTTTTCATTTCATTTTCTGCCTTCTTCTTCTGGGATTTTCTTCTTCTTCTTCTTCTTAGGGTTTCGCGGCGCCAAGCAGCTTGGGGCTGAAGCTTCCAATCGAACCCGATACCGGTCGAAGAACCTGCTGGTGCTGAGATGATCAACGACCCGTCGGCGTAAATTGGGGCCGCCGAGTTGTTGAGCGAGACGAGGCGTTCAGCCGGAAGGTACCGTGAGAGAGTGGCCGACGAGGCGGAGTATGTAAGGTCTTCGAATGGAAGGCAGTCCAGTTCTAGGGATGCCATTTTAGCTATTCTTCTTCTTCTTCTTCTCTCTCCTCTCCTTCTCCTCCGCCCAAACCATCACTAACGCCGCCGAGATCCTCTCCAATTCCTGTTAGAAATCCATCTCGGAGGCGTTAGTGATGGTTTAGGCGAAGGAGAAGGAGAGGAGAGAGAGAGAGGAGGAGAGAGAAGAAGAAGAAGAATAGCTAAAATGGCATCCCTAGAACTGGACCGCCTTCCATTCGGAGACCGTACATACTCCGCCTCGACGGTCACTCTCTCACGGTACCTTCCGGCTGAACGCCTCGTCTCGCCCAACAGCTCGACGGCCCCAATTTACGCGGACGGGTCGTTGATCATCTCAGCACCAGCAGGTTCTTCGACCGGTATCGGGTTCGATTGGAAGCTTCAGCCCCAAGCTGCTTGGCGCCGCGAAACCCTAAGAAGAAGAAGAAGAAGAAGATCCCAGAATAAGAAGAAGGAATCACGTTGATACCAATTTAGGTCTTTGGGTATCACATTGATACTTTTGAGAGTTCGGGTATCAAATTGGCCTTGGCAAAATAGTTTGGGGACGGTAGATGAATTTTTCTAAAAAAAAAAAAGGTAAATTTGTCATTTCACTTTTTTTTGGGACCCACGTGCTTGCCACGTCAGCAAACAGACGACGCCGTTAGAAAATTTTGACGGAAGTATCACGTTGATACCAATTTAGGTCTTTGGGTATCACATTGATACTTTTGAGAGTTCGGGTATCAAATTGGCCTTGGCAGCATAGTTTGGGGACGGTACCTGAATTTTTCTCTTTATATTATTTGATGTCTACATTGCAATATATAGGTACCCATTAGATTTTATATGGTATTCTAACTAAGCCTTAATTATATTTGTAAGAATAAAAATTTATTTTAGTATTAGGATTTTGTATAGAAGAGGGTAGTCAACCTTCCATGGACTAAATTTTAAATAAAAGATATATTTCGTGGAAAAAAGAATCCAAATTTTACATAATGGTCATTTTTGGAAAACTGATGATGAAAAAGCCCCATTGCCTTAGAGTTGGCCAGCATGGGCTTGAGCGAAACCCCGTTGAAGTTTAAGCCTCAACAATCTCAAAAATTCATATGAGTATATGACCAAGTTAAAAGTTTTACGTTAGAGAACATGTTGGGGCCTATATATCCACCAGTATGCCAACGAGTTGAAGGGAATAATGCCAATCCAAAAGAGGCCATCGGCTGATGCCTCTGGATAATGATTTTAGATAATGTATTTTTTTTTTCCTTCTATTTGATGGATTAATAAAACAGAAATAATAGTGATAAAAAAATTTTGCATTTGTTTGTTCGTATGTGTATGTGATCCTTTTTATTAGTTAGTCATACTCTATTGGAATTTCAGATGTCAAGTCAAAGTGCATTAGATGAACCAAAACCATCTCAAATATTAATTTGCAAGGTCAAAATTTGGAAACCGAAAGTGACATCAATCAATTGCAATATAATGGTATTAAATTTGCAAAATTAAGCAATGGATTTTGATGTTAGAAAAGATGATAAGAGAACAAGTACAAGGACCGGAAGAGTCACTATTTACAAATAGGTTTGTTTTGTATAAGGGGAAATGTGAGACAAATATATGGACAACAGTAACAAGGTCTGTATGCTTTGACGAGGTGTCATTGCCAATGTTTTCTCAAGCTAGGGTATTTTAAGGAGAAGAACTTGTATGTCGTAGATAATTTCAAAAAAAACCATTCACATGATCTTGCATAGCCACACTAGTCACATTTTCTCAAGTCACATCAGTTTGTCCTAAGTTCTTATTTAACGTTGGCCACATCTATGTAGAGTATCCATTAAGACTTGTCATGCTTATCAATACATGGCTAACATATCTGGAAGGTTTGCAAATGTTGGTTTCACAATTAAAGATTTGTACAGTAAGTTGGACTTTAGTCAATGTGAAATTGTACTTAAAGGGGATGCAAAAACTACACTTGCCTATTTTGAAGGAAAAGAAGCATAAATAAGAAATTATTTTGCAAGTATAGCACAAATCAGGATTATATATATGTTGGCTAACTTATTTTGGAGAGACTTAGCTTCATTGTTAGACTATGGCTGCTTTTAGGATGTGTTGGTATTTTGATAGCACCTACAAAACTAATCACTATGAGAAGCCATTGGTAAAGTTTGTGGGTTAAAGCAAACATTTATTGACTACAATTTGCAATCTTACATTATTGGTGAAACAGTTTAGACATACACGAGTTTCAGAGATTTTTTTTTTTTTTTTTTTTTTTTTAGAGCCTATAGGGGCAAAACAACCTCTCGCCATCTTGGCTGACGGAGATAAAGAAATAAAAAAAAGCAATTGAAGTAGTGCTTCCCAGTTGTCCACATCAATTATGTACATGACATATTTTAAGAATAGCTCAGAAAAACTCGTGTAACCCTGAAATAGTTGCAGAGTTCAGATGGTGCATGTTTGATGAAACAATTCGTAATGGTTTTGAGCAATGATAGAGAACTATGGAGAATAAATATGACATTCAAAATAGGAGTTGGGTGAAGATGGAAATGGGCTAAACCATTTGTTAGTGGACGTTTTTTTGCTTGCATGTGTAGTACTAGTTTCTGAAGGATTGTCTCCATAGTATTGAAGTGAAATTGATTGAAACCATTCCGCTACTTGATAAAGAATTGGGATGACTCGGAAATAAAGTTGTTGAAGAGGATTTTTGGTTAAATAACTTCACTCATGTGCTTACTACTCAACTCCGACAAATGAAGAAACATACATTTGCCATCTACAAAGATAATATGTTTAAGCTAATATGTATTGAGATAAATCAAGTTGGAGAACTGATCACATCTTCGATTATGGATCTTAACTCATGTTTCCTTAACTTTCGTGAAGGAAGTTTCCTAAAAAACTGAGTCAAAGGAAAAGTCAACTCTAGAAATCCCTCAAGATTCTGAAATGAAGGTAAAACATGAAGATTGTAATCATTTACCATCCAAATTTGACCAATAAATAGGTAATTTCAGGTAAGAGGCATAACATATGTAATCACCCATTACAAACTTCTTCCAAACTCATCACAATACGTACCTTATTCTCAATCAATGATATTTTGGTAGTGCATTTTAGGTCTTTTAAGGCCGCCACCCTGTGTTGCAAAATACATTGGTAATTAGAAATAGGTTATTTCAAAGTTCGCCATGACCAAGAATACTGCATTTATCAAAAATTATATATACATTAGTAACACATCAAACACAATTATAGCTAGTGCTTGGATCCTTAATTTTTATCACTCTCCCCATTTTCATGCATTTCACTCATTGGGATAGTTGGTTAAGATTTTAAGCCAAAGTATCCCTAATTGATTCAGGTCACCAGAAACCTGTACAGATTACATTCAATTTTTTACCCTTGGAGAATTAACCATGAAGAAAAGTGTATGATTGAAAGATACCTTTGAAGATAAAAGAATATTAGTAAGCTCATTCTTCAGTTGCTTAAATATTCTCTTGGCAATGCTCTCTAGGTCCTTTCGATTGATTGAGATACAGTGTCTAAAAGCCTTCATGCACAATGTAAGCACCTCTTTTTCATTATGCTCAAACTCCTGAAAGATTATGATTACTTGCTTTAAGAATAAATTGTAAAACAATATTAAATTACATGCAAGGACAAAATATTCAGTGACAACCTCTGGATGATATAGCTCCATATCCAGATATACAATGATTTCAGTTAGAGATGTTATTTTTACATTGTCATCCATGAACATACGTAATAGTTCGGCATGTGTCTTTCTCATGGTGCATGTTACATCTTGTTTCTTCTGTTGAAAGAGTTCCTATAACAAGTTAAAGAAAGTACTGAAAACCAATTCTGGAATAGGGAAACATGTAGAGGCATAAATATTAAAATATGCTTGACTCACACAGTCGCTAACGGTGATAATAACCAAGCTTGAAACTTTTCAAATAATACATAGATATAATTCTAAACTCAAATGACATAGGCAGCAGAGTCAGCAAATTTATAAGCAAAAAACAAGTGTACATAATACATTCAATTTTTTACCATACCAAATGAAAGGTACGTGACTCAATTTGGTCATTATTAAATCTATAACTGTGGAAGGAAACCACTATAAAGTCTCTACCTTTTGTTTAAAATTTGCATTGAGAAATTCTAAACAGCATAGAGATTTGGCCTCTTCTGTGGATACATATATAGAAAATTAAGATACCAACTATCACAAGAAACATTTAAAAACTCGCATGTGCAAATCTAGCATGAGAGAATAAGATAGAAATACCATAAACCCGCTTATTCCACGATAGTAGCAACCCACCCAAATGTCCAACTGGAGGAATACAATAATAGTTACAAAAGCAAGTTGAATAATTTTTTTCAACCCTTATTGCTTATTGGTGGTTCTAATTCCTGTCATGTTGCTCCAGGTGGTTATTTGATTTTAATTTGCAAAGTTTTCTTATGCACTCAATTGTCATTGTGCATTTTTTTTATAAGAAAAATAATATATGCTTATACTCTTAATATATGATTATACTCTTGCTATCTAATTTTGTTTTTTCATAGATTTGGCTAAAGATGAAGATATAGACAGAATATATATTGACATCAATAAAGACGCAGTCATTCTTGTTGCTTTATCATGGGTTGTTGGTGACACCATTTCAGTAGAGGTAGTCCTAGAATCTATTTTATTTATCAAGCTTATTATGTAAACAATTCTATAGTTGATGCTTAATGTAGAAGTGTTAAGAGATTTAAATTAGTGAGTCATGGAAAAAGTGTGGCCAAAATTGTTAAGCGTCTGATTTATTTTTTGAGGAAATGTGGAGAGTTTCTAAATATTGTTTTGGAAGCACTGAAAAAGGTATGGCTCAAAATTATTGACTATGCCTATTTTTGAAGATTTTCTTCTCTTTTCATTCTATGAAGTGTCCTATTTTTTAGTTTGACTAGGTCTACCATAGCCAACAAGTTTCCCTATTTAGGAGTGACGATGAATCATTCGGAAGCAACGTTTTCTTATGTTTAAAGAACTGGCCGTTCAGCATTGTGGAGCATGCAAGAGTGCTTCCATGGAGTTAGACATTAAAAGAATTGTTAAAGGTGGCATTGACTATGCTAGTTAATATGCTCCCAAGCAGTCTTCTTTTCTAGAAGGTATTGTTCTCCATTTTGCACTCAAACTGTATATAGATGATATCTAGGAAATGTACGACTTATTCTCACATATTCTATCATCCTCTTCCTACGTTAATTTTTATATTTTTTCTTGCAAGTAGTAAAAGCAATGTTCAAGAATGAGTGGAGAAATAAGGAGGAAGATGCTGGTTGCAGGGACTCTTATGACATGTTCCTTGATCGTTTGTCTAAAGGATAAAATAATGGTATGTAAGGTATCAATAAAGTGAGGTAGTCTTTCTGGTATGGTTTTTATTTATTGTCACAATATGAACTTCTTTGTTCAAACTAAATTGAAATTTGTTTTAAGCTAGAGTTTTAAATTTGTAATAAAGCATTCACATGAATTAATTTTCTTGCTTGAATATCTTCTTGATTGAAAGGCTGGTTTCACCGGTGTAAGGTACTTATTGTGGCTGAACATGTGAACATTCAGCAATAATAGTATTCATCCCAGAGTAAAATTTGGAATGCTCTTTCTTTTTATATTCAAGTTTACCCCGCTTCTCAGATTTCTCTTTTACCTTGGTTATGTAATAATTGGAATAACTCGCACTATCATCTTATAGAAAAAATCATTATTGTTTGTTGGAAAATATGGGATCAACAAAGCAAATATATTTTCAAAAATCAATTTCTCCATATACAATCTGCTGTATTTCATATTAAGCAATTTATTACTGATTATTAGGAAGCAAATTGTATAGCATTAAATAAATGTAGGGAAAAAAAAAACCATGATCATTTGGACGCCTCCTAATCCTCATCATTTTAAACTTAACTTTGTTGATGCTATTAATAAGGATAGCAAAGCATCGGCCGGTTTTATTATGACACATGTCCAATAAGCAATCTGAGATCACATTTTATTTTGGATGAGGTATTAAATCATAAAAATGAGCACCATGTAAACAAAATGTGTAGGGTCCCTGTTTCTCAACTAAGAAAATATAGAGCAATGACAACTGTAAAACTACCAGTTTTTATATCTTTCTAGGGTAGCATTCATTTGTATATTCTAATATATTTACTGACTACTTGGAGATTGGAGATGGTAAAGGATAGAGTGAAAGGGAGCCCAAAAGTAACTTCAAGCAGGACAAATAAATTTTAGATTTTGCTGCTCCAAAGTCTCTAGTCGTGCCAACTATAGTGCATGTATCAAGGGCAATTGAAGTTAAAAACACAAGGAAGGATCTTCCACTAGTAATGATGAAACAAGAGATGATGGAGGCTGTTAATGACCATTCCACTGTTATTATATGTGGAGAAACATGGGTGGTAAAACCACTCAGGTTTCTCAGATCAGTTATAGTATTTATACCATCAAAATAATAAAGAGAATCATCATCATCATCATTATTGCTCATTATTTTGCTTCATCTCAGCTCTCCTTGCACTTCCTAATTTCCGGATTTTGGTTAACATCTTACAGTTTCTTTTCTTAATTCTCTTTGAACTTCCTAATTTCTGCATTTTGGTTTACATCTAGCAGCCTATTTTTTAAGTTGGCTCTGGTTCAAGCCACTCTTGTCATCGAAGCGGTATTATTGGTGTCACTCAACCTCGTCGTGCTGTAGTCCCTACAACTGCAAAGCGAGTTGCATATGAGCTTGGTTTGCATTTAGGTAAAGAGGTTGGCTTTCAAGTTAGGTTTGACAAAAAAATTGGCGACAGTTCCTCCATCAAGTTCATGATAGATGGAATATTACTACACGAGCTTCAGGTGCGCAGCAACTCTTACATCTACTGTTAGGATTTGAACAACTATGCATCAAAATCAAATCTCAACTCTTTTATTTAGATAGGTAGCTTATATCTGCTACCTTATCTTATATCTCCATCTAGTGTAGGTTCAATTTAGGAAATAGAAAGGATTGCTCTGGCCCACCCTGTAATTTTGCCCAACAATCTACTTTAGATAGTCTCGTTTTTAGGTCTCCTTTCTGTGACCCTGCAATAAGAAACAATGGTAAAATCGGAAACCATTTAGCCATTATGAGCATATAATTGTTTGAAATATTGTTTTTTTCTAACTTTTAGATGACTATAAGTGCTCAATTGGGATGATTCTATGCGATGATGATCTTTAAAGGGACAAGGGACTTAAGAAAATAAACAGTGTAGAATAACATAACCATATTCCAAGTTGAAAACTACAAGTGGTATTTTCTGAAAAAGGTGGATCATTCTTAAGAAGATTCTTATGTGTACTCTCTCTCTCTTTGTCTCTCTCACACTCATCACATCCTTGCTTGTATCTCTTATTCTTGCTTATTGGGAATTGGAGGAAAGGTGGCACAACATCTCTTTTGGAAAGTATTCTATAAAGTAAAAAAAAAAATAATAATAATACAAAATAAAAAAAAAGAAAAAGCAAATTACAGACCTTGTTAAAGCCATTATTGCAATGCTCCTGTATTTACTATATGTATCTATGTATATACATATACATACTTGCCGATACAAGAGATGACTCTACCATTTCTGTGTACTATGAAATCTAATTCATTGATAAGAACCATTACAATTTTTAGGTCTCCATGCAATAAATGGTCTTTGCAAAAATCAGCCAAATTCATAACCATTTTGTCATTTGAAATCTACAAACAAATGCGGTCCATCAAATGAAAATAGAATCAGAATGATGGTAGTCATATGGCTAATGGATTCAGGTTTGACTGACGTTTTGTAAGATTTATGGAGAACCAGTGAATGAACGGGTTACATGCTAGAAATTGGTGGATCCTCAACTTTCAAGTTTGAGGGAATCCTCATAGAAACTCCCTTGCACATTTTTTCTTTGCATGGATCTAATACTTGAAGAAATTCAATCTCCAGAGCGTGATACATTCAGAATGATGAGTGCCAATTTAAACCCTGAAACATGTCAAACGTTAGTATAGAGTAAGCAGGGATCGTTCAAGCCGGGGATGAGGGTACTTACATGTAACACGAAAATAAAGAGGAGAACATACACTTTACACGAAAATTATATGTATTTATAGACATGTGTTTCGAAATATGTCACGCCCCAAATTTTGAATAAAGGAATTCAAATCCGAAATGCAAAAACTCAACAAACACAAGAAGACACTTAGAAAATTTTTCATTTAAATTGAGCAACTAAACAAACCGAGCTCACAATGTCAATACTGACTCGTTCTTTAGAGTCACATACTACATTACAAAGAGTTTACAAATTAAACTGAATTACAATTCAATAAGTAAACACGCTCACCAACTTTCTATACAGCGGAAGACTAAAACCAATACACTTTTACATCCACGCTACGGAAAGTGTACATCAGCTTCAACGACGGTTAATCGAGATTCTAACCTGCACAATAACCCTACACCATGAAATAGTGCACCGAGTTGAAATAATAGACCCGGTAAGCACCCTTCCGACCCAAGGACAACAAATCCACACAATGATTAATTCCAACATCAAAATCCTTTTCTTTTTAAGGAACACACATGTCACAACAGTGACAAATCAAATCATTCTAAATGAAAACCGGTAATCCCTGCATAGAATTTTAGTTCAGGAAATCACCAAAAGTATACAAACCAAAACCATAGTAATCCCTGCGTATAGTTTAGTTCAGGAGATTACATTAAAACCAATCAATTCAGAAAACAGTAATCCCTGCATATAATTTAGTTCAGGAGATTACGAACGAAAACAGCAATTCAATAATAGAAGTAAATTAGAACACAATACACCATCAACCATTGATAACACCAATCACTCAACAGCCACAACCCACATCATTTACACACAATCATCACGCAAATTATCTCACATATCACCACACTGGTTATCACAAAAGATTGTTTCCTCAACTCTAACAATCTCAAAACAATAATGGAGTCATTTTCCAATTATTGTTTTCTCAACTCAAAACCATCACCAAAATCATACCTACTTCTTACAAACCTCAAAGCCGACCAAACATCTTTTCTTTCCAATTTCATTTATTTTTCTTAACATTACATTGCATAACCATAGTGAACTAAACACACAATTCCACTAAGATATGTATTTTTCACGTAAATATAAATATATATATATATATATATATATATATACGTATTCATCCACTCAGGGACGCCACTAATACCAACTATAGTTCACAATAGCAAAAACTCGAGAAACTCATTTTTATACTTAAAATCTCATTTTCCATACCTGTGAACCGCAGTCCTATGAACCGTAATCGATCGAATTCATATCATTTAAAACAAATATTCATTTCCGAAAACGATTTACAAATTATCACATAATTCCAACTAAAAATTAAATCCATTCATAAATGAACCACGTGAGATTTACTCACCTCTAAATCCTGCTGCGTCTTCTCTAACAGCCAAGATCACACAATCAACAAATGTTCGCCCAAAACAATTCCGCCAAACACCTAATCACATACGATCTCAACTTAGCACACAATTCACAAAAACGCAATTATACGATGATCCAACGGTTGGATCCTCATCTGAGACTACACAAAGTCATCGGAACACTTATACCATCAATATATCAAATCTACAAGTCGATCGGACGGTCGGATCCTCACGGATCTAAAACCGATCGAACCGAAAACCCTAAAACTCTAAAAATCATAACTTGCTCATACGATTACCAAAAATTACAATCTATATATTGAAATGCTCGTATCGATGAGTAGATCACAATGAGTAGCAGAAACTGCCCCTAAGGTGGCCGGAAGCTGCAGGAAAAATCCGCCAACCTCCAAATTAGGTGGCAAAACCTATGCCAAACTTTTCCTCTCAACATGCACATCAACATTCATAACTAGCACAAAGTCTGAATCAAAGCCATTTGGCCTGAATTTACCTCAAAAGATCGGAAAATCGATGAACCCTAGAATCCCAATCTTCAAAATTCAATCTCCACAAGTTGAATCGTTGCAAGCCACCTTGGGAGAAAGCTTCTACGTCCTCTGGGCTTTAAAAGCCCCCAAGAAATTCCGCCTGAGGTGGCAATTGAGCGTTCTGACGAGGTGGCCGATTGCAGCGCCGCCACCACTTTCCGCTGTTGTTGTGCCGTCCACCGCTCGACCCAGGTGACAAAACATCCACAGACTTGGAGATGGGAGCTAGGCGAAGAGAATGGGCCAAGTAGGTCGTCGATTAGCGGCCGGAGGAGAAAGAAATCTCCGATCGAAAATCAATCCCCGACTTGGGCTCGGGAACAATGAGAGAGAAAAGTTTCCCTTTTTGAAAACTTTCTATTTTTCTGATTTTTTTTCAAATTTTTTCCTATTTAACCAAAATGAAAACTTTTTTCAATGGCCATAACTTCTTCATACGAACTCCGATTCTCGCGTTCCACATGTCCACGAACTCGTATCGACGCGCTCTACGATTTCCGTGAATGAAGTTTTCACAGAATCGTAACATATAAAAAGTCAACCCTGGACCCCACTAAAATATAACGTTTTGAGTAATTATTCATCTGAAACACTTTCGCTCGACCCTCGAACCACGAAATCTTACTAACGAACACTTTATTTTTTCCCGAAAACTATTAGGAATTAATAACGAATTTCCGGGGTATTACAAAATATATAGGGAATACAAGTTAAAATTAATTTAGGAATCCTACTCCTATTAGAATACAATTTACTAGTCATACACTAATTAGGAATACAAATCCAAGTAGGAAACAAATTCTAAACCTGTTCAAACAAGGAATTCAAATACAAAACAAATTCTAACTAAAATCCCTAAAAAACACCAAGCATGTTCCTAAAATTAAAAGACCAAAATGATTCCTAAGAAACACTAAGCATACAAAACGTCAAAAACAATAAAACAACATGCAATTTACGATTTTAAAGATTATTTTCAGATTATTAACATGTTATTTACAAAATCTATGCTTTCTAAAATCCTAAATCGATTTACACATGTACAAAACACAAAACGTAAAAACAAAGGGGGGTTTTTAAAGATCAAAACGTAAATTTTCAGAAAACAAAAGAAACATAAAACAAAAGAAAATGCTTTTATTTACAAAGGTGGGGAAAGAAGAATCTTTGGAAAACAATTCACCAATCACAAATCAAGATCAATCCTTTCATACATCCCTTAATCCTTTACTAGTTACCATGGAAAGTTATCAACCAAGAAACAAGAATGTCCCTTTTTTACTTTCTTCTTTAATGAATTGAATTAGCAAAGCATCAAAACAATTTATTTTGAAAACATGCATCACACAATCAAAGCAACTGTGTTGAAAATCAATTTCCAAATCATTAAGTCCATGAAAGTTAATTGATAAACATGCAAATCCAAGCACTCAAAGCAAGTCAATTCAATGCATGCATAATCTGATTTCGACTCAAAGCAAGCCTTTACTACTTATTCTAATTAGGGTTACTGTAATACCCCGGAAAATCCAAATTAAATTCCGTGGATTTTTAGAAATGATTTCACGATAGTAGGAGCGAGTACGAAGCTTGGAGAAGTTGTGGAATTAGTTCGAACGATTTTATTTTCGAAAACGAACGTTTTTAGGGGGTCAACAAAGTTGACTTTTTATACGTTCAAAAATTTGGGAAAACTTTCTTCATGAAAGTTGTTGAGCTCGTCGATACGAGTTCGTGGACATGTGGAACGCAATATTTGGAGTTCTTATGAATAAGTTATGAATTTTTGAAAATTGGGAATTTTCTATAAATAGGAAATTTCTGATTTTTATTTTCATTTAAGGACGAAAAAATATTCTTTTTGCGGAAAAGCCCCCAGAACCTCCGTTCTCTCTCTTCCTTCGACCTTCAGAACCCTCGGGTTCCGACCGACCCGACCCGGCCAAACGATGGTCCTCCAGCCTCCTCTGGCCCCGGACCCGGCCTTCCCCGAGCTCGCCGTCGCACGCACAGCCTCCCTCTGGTGTCGCCTTGCTCCACCGCTGCTCCAAAAACTGGATCGAAGCCACCCAGAAGCAACATTCGGACCCGGCCGGAAAACCATTTTTCCGGCGTTGCATGGGCCGATCGTCCCCATTTTCGTGATCTCCTCCTCCCCCTGATCATCCCCATATAGGCCTTGCTTGACGATTTGGAGTGTGGAGTGAAAGATCACGAGTTGAAGATTTCGACGTCCCTGATTCAATCTGGAATCTGATCAGACGCACGAGATTAATCCAACTTCAACGCTTGATCTAGGACGATCTAGGCCGAACCAGGCTTAGCTCCAGGTATGAAAGTCGACCACCCTTTCATTTTGAACCAGTTTGTAGTTGGTCACTTTGCCATCTGAGGTGGTTGACCGGCGTTGACCGCCGCGTTGACCGCCCACTGACCACCGCTTGTGGCGGCGCATCAGACCATATTTCGAGTTTTCATTATCTAGGTGATGATCTATGCATCCATACGAGCGTTTTGATATATAACATGGTCATGTTAGAAAAAGTTGATAAATAGTGGATTTTCGTTTTGACGTTACTATTTAACGTTTTTACGTTTATCTTCGGTTTACGATCTGTGAAGATCTGACCATCGGTTTTGCTTCAATTTTGGATATGTTGATCGTATGACTGTCCCGGTGACTTTGTGAGGTCACGGGCGAAGATCCGACCGTTGGATCTTCGTATAATTGAGAAATAGTGATTCGGAAGGCGATTCGTGAGAATCTGACCGTCGGATTTTCATATAATTTTATGGAGATGTTTGTTAGAGTGATTCAAGAAGATCGGAGTCTTCGTGATAATTTTGGAGGATGATCCTAAAGGCGATCCGTGAGGATCCGACCGTTGGATCATCATTAAATTCAGATCCGACCGTTGGATCATCGTATGATTTCGATCTGACCGTTGGATCATCATTAAAATTAGAATCCGACCGTGGGTTTCCGTATATGTGTGCTTTTGAGTTGTTGGCTAAGTTAAGATCATTATTGGATTAGGTGATCGATGGATTTATTTGGCGGACGATTCGTGAGATTGTTAATGGAGCTGTTAAGAAGACGCAGCTGGATTAGAGGTGAGTAAACCTCACGTGGTTCATATTACGAACCCAATATATTTAATTGCTTTATTTTGCAATCATATGAACTATTGTTGGTGTATTAGACATTCCTGTGTGAATGTCTGTATATATATTATTACGTGAAATAATATGTATTGTTGGAGTTGTGTTGAGTTTATTGTTGAGAAACAATATATTGTGAGAGGTATTGAGTTTATTGTTGAGAAACAATATATTGTGAGAGGTGTTGAGTTTTATTGTTGAGAAACAATAAATTGTTGTGATCTGTGGAGATCACTAGGTCACGAGGTGACCATGGCATCTATTAGTGAATCACGCTCTCGTACCGGGCTGGTGGTTATTAATAGTATTAAATCGTAATCACGTCTGTGGCCGGACGAGTGGTTACGTTCAGTTAGAGCTCTAGTCTGTCTGCCAAATGTGGAGTGACCTTATGAGTGAAATTGAGAGTAACTCATAAGTGTCAATATATATATGGTAACCTTATGAGGGAAATTGAGAGTAACTCATAAGGGTCTATATATATATATGAGTCTGTCTACCAAATGTTGGGAAATCTTATGAGCGAATTTGAGAGTAACTCATAAGTGTCTATATATATATATGAGAGTGAGGGATCTTATGAGCTAAATTGAGAGTAACTCATAAGTGTCTACATATATATATGAGAGTGAGTGATCTTATGAGCTAAATTGAGAGTAACTCATAAGTGTCTATATATATATATGAGAGTGAGAAAGTAACGTGGGTTTGTGGTAGTCTTGAAATCTAATAAATCAACAGTTCTTTCTTGTTTACTCATACTGGCTGTAAAAAGCTTACCGGGTTTTGTGTTGTTGCAACTCCCGGTACACTATTCAAATTGTGTAGCGGGTAATCCTACAGGACAGGAGAACCAGGACGGTGATCGTGCGGTTAGAGCAATTGTTAGAGTTTTACAACAATTGTAAGTTGTGAGGTGTGTTATGCTCATTTGAGCTTTATAATATATTGTGAGAGTGAATTGTAATAATGAACTCGAAGTTTCGAGATTTGGTTTTTTGTAATTGTAATTATTCAGGTTTCGGATTTGAATTTATCATTCAAAATCCGGGGCGTGACAGTTTGGTATCAGAGCGTAAGGTGCATATTTGGTGATGTGTCAATACCTTCCGAGTGATGGCCCGTCTGCAGCGGATCCCCATCGTGTGCTCTTTGGTATTGGCTAAGTCATTGGGTATGCGTGAGTGTTGGGAGTTGTTTAGGCCGCTAGGTCGTTTAGGGAACGTGAATACATTCCCTATAGTATTGACTTGGTTAATATGAATTTGTATTTGACTTATACTGTGTTTTAAGTGTTATACATGTATTAGCCAAGCATACTATACTCCTTAGGTGATGGAGATTCGAAGGGGTTGTACTTAGAACCTTACAGTTGTCTTGTAGGTTCGTATTGGAATAAGTTCAGTGGCCGCGAGTTACAATCCTTGAGGAATAGGAACCTCTTGATTCAACTCTGTTAAGTCAACGAGGATTGTTGTATGGAAGTGAGGTTCTTTTGGATGTTGAAGTGTTTGGTTGAAGGCATGATGTGGACCTATGCACGTACCTAGTGTGGATACGAGTATTAATGGATAGAAAGTTGCCTTCTTAAGTTGGACGTACATATGTTTTTGGATGAGATGTACATGTCAAATAATAGATATCTTGTTTTGTAATGAGATGTCCTTGTGGAGTTTGTTAGTAGGGTTGAGGTTAGGGAAGAAATTATTGCGGTTACTTCTTCCTTGTGCTTGTAAGTTGTTAAGCAGGGTTTAAGGTGCGAGACAAGAATTTTATTTTGTGCTCGATGGTTAGAGAGGAGAGACCATTGTTTTGGGTTGTCGTTGAGTACTATAATTCCTTCAGAATCAGGATTGTTGGTAGAATTGGAATTAGTAGTAGTTTTGGTGATTCTGAATTTGAATTGAGTTCGCGAGATGTGTCTTATATACGTGGTTGATGTTACTTGCATCATTTTGGAACGATACGTTACGATTCACAAGGAAAACTGGATTTGGAATTTATTCATTTGAACACCATGGGTTGATGACCTGACCGTGACTTGTGAATATAGTTTTGTTCAAGTGAATGAAATTGAATTTTGTGGCCTTTGTGTGGTGAACTAGTTTTCTTAAGTTTTGGATCGTAGTATGGAGATGGGCTGCAGTGAATTTGAAGTTGTTGTGTGTTTTAAGTTTAAGTAGGCGGGACACTTAAAGTTTTGCAATGGAGTTGATTTTGGTGTAATTAATTGGGAGAGTTAGAATCAGTTCTTGTGAATGATGTTGGATGAGAGTGTGTGCCTTTGGTGATTGATTTTAGGTGTTATAGTTAAACGCAATTTCGGATATTGATTTTAGTGATTTTGTTAGGTATCCATAGTGGTTCAAGTGAATTACTATGTGATATGGAGTTTGATTTGATTTCTGAATCGCTAAATGTTAGGGATTGAATTGTGGTGAGTTTTTGTTGAAACAATTGATAGATGGAATTATCGAGATTCTATAAGAGTTGTAAGAGTAACTCTAAAAACGTGGGTTTTTCCTAGCTAACTCAGGATGTGTTTAGCTTTATAAATCCCTAATCCTATCGATGAAATTGTTGTGTTTGGTTTGACTCAGAGGATACTAGCTAGACCTCGATGCGACTTAATTGATTGTTGGATTCTTTTTGAGTGATTGTTTTTATTGCATCATTATGAAAGATGTGTGCAGTAGAGTTGTTTATGGTTTTGAAAACAGTATTGGGTGACCAAGGTTCGATCCTTGGTGTTGTTGTTGGTTAAACAAACAGGAAAGAAAACATGCACACCATCTTATTGAGTTTATATTACAAAAAAAAAAAAAAAAAAAGCGAGGACTATGCTATACTAAGCCTAGTCAGCAGCTCCGGATGGGTTGAGGCTGAGCTCAAGAGAAACGTTTGAGCCACTGTGGTAACCGCCTGAGCCACCAGAATAGTAACCAAAAGCGCTACCTTCCTCGGAAGTAGCCTTCAGGTTACCAAAGACGTCCTCGCCGTGCACGGGGAACAGAGGAAGAGTTTGAACCTCCTGGTGATCTCCTCCTCGTTGTTGCAGGGATGTTTGTCCTCCTGTTGTGCCAAAAGAGTTGTACTAGTATTAGTGTTGAAGTGTGAGGAAGAATATGAAACAGAATTTAAATCAAGAAATCCTTCATTACCAGTAGAATAGGTGGAACCAAAGTTGAGATCAATGGATCTACCATCATCAGTAGAACTAGTGGACCCAAAATTGATGTCAATGGATCCACCAGCTGGCCCAAAATTGATGTCGATGGATCCACTAGCACCAGTAGAACCAGTGGACCCAAAATTGAGATCAATGGATCTACCAGTACCAAGAGAACTAGTTCCCATGGGCACTGGAGCAGCCTGATTACACCTATTCATCTGCTTCTCTCGAGCCCTGACGTTCTGGAACCAAAAGTAAATGTTCTTACCCTCAACATACCCATACTGGTTCAGCTGGAGACAGATCTCGTGAATCTGCTCTGTAGTTGGGCACTTAAATCCCTTGACATAGTAAAGATCCTTGAGGATTCTTATTTGTTCTGGAGTAGGAATCCACCTGGTACGGCTTCGCCAGAAATCCATGTTGGCACTACTTCCAGCTGCTTGGGTGTTTCCTCCCTCCTCTGTTGGTTGCTGTTGTTGTGGTTCCATTTGTTGCGGGGTTTGGAGCTCCATTAGTTGCAGAGTTCGTGGCTCTTGGGTCATGGGGTGAGAGGATGTGGAAATCGAGGAATACATGGTTTAGTGTTTGAGGGAGATTTTGTTAGAAGGATTGGAGTTGTTGAACTGGTGATTGGAGATCTGAGATTCTCAGAGGAAAGATGAGATCGAATCTTCAAATGGAAGAAAAGATCTGAGAAAGAAGGATTGAAGATTTGGAGGAAAATATTGAAGATCTGAAAGTTCAGAGGAAAGATGGGATTGAATCAACTAGATGGGAGAGAAGATCAGAAGAGAAGGATTGAAATTGATGAAGAAAGGATTTGAGAAGAGAAAGGCTGAAGAGTTGAGAGAGAAAGACTTGAGCTCGGAAGAAAATTTCTTTCTTTTGGAGTGAACAGTTTTTCTCCAGAATGCACCTATTTATAGAGCGAGGTGAGCAGATCTCCACCGTTGGATGAACGATTCCTGTGATTCATTCTACGCGTTGGATTAAAGTCGCCCCGAAACCCGGAAAAGCTGTTGGCGCGTGTTGAGCGTGTAAGGGGACAGGCCGAACCTCGAGACGCTGTGGCAGACAGCTTTAGCCGAAAGTGATTTGCTTTCCGTAAATCACGGAAGAGACGTGTCGTGGCACGTGGAGTGTACCGACAGTTTGTTGTTATTCTATCGCTTATGATAGAATAAATAAAAGAAGTTGCATGGATAGTAACGAGAGCAGCTGGTGCTCTAGTGGTTGAAGAGCAAGGCTCATGTACAAGAGGTCAGAGGTTCGAACCTTGCCTCTCGTTTATTTTTATTATGTTCGCTTATGACATAATAAGTAAAACATTTGTACACATTATATTAAGCACAGCTTGTGCTCCAGTGGTTGGTGGGCAAAGCCCTTGTGCAGCAGGTTAAGGTTTCGAACCTTGCCTCCCCCGTTATTTTATTTATGTCGCTTATGACATAATAAATATAACACGTGAGCATATATTAATGAAGGCAGCTCTTGCTTCAGTGGTTGAGAGCAAAACCTTCGTGTTTGAGGTCGGGAGTTCGAACCTTACCTCTTACAAATATTTTTGGATCTCGTATATGCTTGATATACGACGTATATACGGTATGTACGGTATACATACGTATATACGGTCTGTACGGTATGCATACGAATATACAGTTGTACGGTATGCATACGTATATACGATCTGTACGGTATGCATACGTATATACGGTATGTACAATTTCATACCGTAGCCGAGCTGGAAGTTGGTGGGCCGATTGGTAGGCCCAAATAGTAAGCCCAAATAGTAAGCCCAAATAGTAAGCCCGAATGGTAGGCCCAAATGGTAGGCCCAAATGGTAAGCCCAATTGTTCGGCCCGAATAGTAGGCCCAAATGTTAAACCCAAAGTGGTTTGGGCCGGTTCGAAATGTGGATGGTCCGATTTCTTCAGGCCCAATTGGCCAGCCCTAGTGCTTAACCCAAGGATTGAGCAAGCCCAAGTCATCATCATTGGATGACATAATTTATTGGCGTGCTTTTGGGGATGATTTGTTTTGAGTGATGCATCTCTATGGTTGTGAAGAGTGGTGCATGCTTAAGTTTTACTATGGAGATTTACCGTGATGCTAATTGAGTAGCGAAACACTTTGTGGGAGTGTTTACTGTGCTTGTATGCCAGTACAGAGTGATGATCTATGTGAAGATCTATGTGAGGATCTATGAGATGATCCATGTGACGATTTTGTGTATGTGATGTGGAGTGTTGTTGAGTAGTTGTTGTGTGAGTCTACGTTTGTGATGAAAGGATTTAGTGGCCATAGGAATGTATTTTTATACAAGGGTTGAGGCTTTGTAGATTACTACAGCTTTGGGAAAGATGGATATTCGATGGTTAGGTCAACCTTAATCGAGAGGAATTGACTTACGCTCAAATTTCGGGACGAAATTTCTTTAAGGAGGGTAGACTGTAATACCCCGGAAAATCCAAATTAAATTCCGTGGATTTTTAGAAATGATTTCACGATAGTAGGAGCGAGTACGAAGCTTGGAGAAGTTGTGGAATTAGTTCGAACGATTTTATTTTCGAAAACGAACGTTTTTAGGGGGTCAACAAAGTTGACTTTTTATACGTTCAAAAATTTGGGAAAACTTTCTTCATGAAAGTTGTTGAGCTCGTCGATACGAGTTCGTGGACATGTGGAACGCAATATTTGGAGTTCTTATGAATAAGTTATGAATTTTTGAAAATTGGGAATTTTCTATAAATAGGAAATTTCTGATTTTTATTTTCATTTAAGGACGAAAAAATATTCTTTTTGCGGAAAAGCCCCCAGAACCTCCGTTCTCTCTCTTCCTTCGACCTTCAGAACCCTCGGGTTCCGACCGACCCGACCCGGCCAAACGATGGTCCTCCAGCCTCCTCTGGCCCCGGACCCGGCCTTCCCCGAGCTCGCCGTCGCACGCACAGCCTCCCTCTGGTGTCGCCTTGCTCCACCGCTGCTCCAAAAACTGGATCGAAGCCACCCAGAAGCAACATTCGGACCCGGCCGGAAAACCATTTTTCCGGCGTTGCATGGGCCGATCGTCCCCATTTTCGTGATCTCCTCCTCCCCCTGATCATCCCCATATAGGCCTTGCTTGACGATTTGGAGTGTGGAGTGAAAGATCACGAGTTGAAGATTTCGACGTCCCTGATTCAATCTGGAATCTGATCAGACGCACGAGATTAATCCAACTTCAACGCTTGATCTAGGACGATCTAGGCCGAACCAGGCTTAGCTCCAGGTATGAAAGTCGACCACCCTTTCATTTTGAACCAGTTTGTAGTTGGTCACTTTGCCATCTGAGGTGGTTGACCGGCGTTGACCGCCGCGTTGACCGCCCACTGACCACCGCTTGTGGCGGCGCATCAGACCATATTTCGAGTTTTCATTATCTAGGTGATGATCTATGCATCCATACGAGCGTTTTGATATATAACATGGTCATGTTAGAAAAAGTTGATAAATAGTGGATTTTCGTTTTGACGTTACTATTTAACGTTTTTACGTTTATCTTCGGTTTACGATCTGTGAAGATCTGACCATCGGTTTTGCTTCAATTTTGGATATGTTGATCGTATGACTGTCCCGGTGACTTTGTGAGGTCACGGGCGAAGATCCGACCGTTGGATCTTCGTATAATTGAGAAATAGTGATTCGGAAGGCGATTCGTGAGAATCTGACCGTCGGATTTTCATATAATTTTATGGAGATGTTTGTTAGAGTGATTCAAGAAGATCGGAGTCTTCGTGATAATTTTGGAGGATGATCCTAAAGGCGATCCGTGAGGATCCGACCGTTGGATCATCATTAAATTCAGATCCGACCGTTGGATCATCGTATGATTTCGATCTGACCGTTGGATCATCATTAAAATTAGAATCCGACCGTGGGTTTCCGTATATGTGTGCTTTTGAGTTGTTGGCTAAGTTAAGATCATTATTGGATTAGGTGATCGATGGATTTATTTGGCGGACGATTCGTGAGATTGTTAATGGAGCTGTTAAGAAGACGCAGCTGGATTAGAGGTGAGTAAACCTCACGTGGTTCATATTACGAACCCAATATATTTAATTGCTTTATTTTGCAATCATATGAACTATTGTTGGTGTATTAGACATTCCTGTGTGAATGTCTGTATATATATTATTACGTGAAATAATATGTATTGTTGGAGTTGTGTTGAGTTTATTGTTGAGAAACAATATATTGTGAGAGGTATTGAGTTTATTGTTGAGAAACAATATATTGTGAGAGGTGTTGAGTTTTATTGTTGAGAAACAATAAATTGTTGTGATCTGTGGAGATCACTAGGTCACGAGGTGACCATGGCATCTATTAGTGAATCACGCTCTCGTACCGGGCTGGTGGTTATTAATAGTATTAAATCGTAATCACGTCTGTGGCCGGACGAGTGGTTACGTTCAGTTAGAGCTCTAGTCTGTCTGCCAAATGTGGAGTGACCTTATGAGTGAAATTGAGAGTAACTCATAAGTGTCAATATATATATGGTAACCTTATGAGGGAAATTGAGAGTAACTCATAAGGGTCTATATATATATATGAGTCTGTCTACCAAATGTTGGGAAATCTTATGAGCGAATTTGAGAGTAACTCATAAGTGTCTATATATATATATGAGAGTGAGGGATCTTATGAGCTAAATTGAGAGTAACTCATAAGTGTCTACATATATATATGAGAGTGAGTGATCTTATGAGCTAAATTGAGAGTAACTCATAAGTGTCTATATATATATATGAGAGTGAGAAAGTAACGTGGGTTTGTGGTAGTCTTGAAATCTAATAAATCAACAGTTCTTTCTTGTTTACTCATACTGGCTGTAAAAAGCTTACCGGGTTTTGTGTTGTTGCAACTCCCGGTACACTATTCAAATTGTGTAGCGGGTAATCCTACAGGACAGGAGAACCAGGACGGTGATCGTGCGGTTAGAGCAATTGTTAGAGTTTTACAACAATTGTAAGTTGTGAGGTGTGTTATGCTCATTTGAGCTTTATAATATATTGTGAGAGTGAATTGTAATAATGAACTCGAAGTTTCGAGATTTGGTTTTTTGTAATTGTAATTATTCAGGTTTCGGATTTGAATTTATCATTCAAAATCCGGGGCGTGACAGTTACAAAGCATAAACCTAATTACTAGCTCAATTACACGCAAGTATTCTTTTGCAACCAAGAGAACAATCACATGCGAAATCACACAAAATCAGATTATCATTCCATCAATTCGGCAACTAGCAAGAACCAAGAACACATAAACACATCAAAAATTGAAAAGAACATCAAAATTGAATCCAAAGATCAGATTTCATACTCAAAAGTTTCGGTTTACACTTAGAAAATCCAAAGCATAAATTCAAATCCAAATCCAAATCCAATTCAAATCCGAAATTCATTCTTCATCTTGATTCCAAAACCGAATCCCATTGGTGTTTGCACGGCACACAATTTGCACATGACTTTCACGCTACTTCTAGATGCTTCATGAATGTTCCAAGACGTCTCCGAGCTTCCACGGGTCTCCTAGTATGATCAGAACTCCATATGCAATCAGGTTTCCTAGTCAAATACGAACTTCTTTCCCGAGATGCTTCTACACTCTTCCGGAACCTTCTTGAGTAATCCCTATCCAACAGGGACTCCTTGTCACACTAGGTTTCCTTATCTGAGTCAGATTGGGTTTCCTTGTTCAAGTAGGACTCGTAGTCCAAGTCAGCTTTAAACTCCTACTCCAACTGGGATTCCTTTTCCTAGTCAAACTGGAAGAACTTCTAGTTCTTCATTTTTGCGTCACTTGTGCCTTCCTTAGTCATTTTTGGACTTTGAGACTCCATTTAGCTCCTAAAGTATCTCCACGAACACAATGTACCTATAAAAACACTAACTAAGTTAAATTGATCAAGGTAAAGGAAATAACTTAGCAAAATATAGGGTTTAAACATTATAAACGTCACATTTTATGCTCCTATCAGAGCGCCTAAGGTGCAGATAGCTTGAGGCCCCTTAAAAGAAAAAGCTCCACCCTGTTAAAGCCCTTTTCTTAGATGCCCCTTCTTATTTTTCTTAAAGGCCATATTTAGTTTTTCCTTTATATTCAAGAACAAAAGGATCATAAGAGCATTGGCCTCTTCCATATCAATATAAAAAGGAAAAATACATTTCCTCTGTAGAAAATCCAGGATATTACTACTTGTTTTCAATTAATTGGTTGGTAGGTGGCAATGGCTCTTTGAAACTCTTCGAAGGGTCCCCTTCATTTATCTCTCTTTCTTTCATCCAAGATAAGAATTGTTTTGTATTTGCTCTACTATGGTGAAATCGCTATAATTTTGGATACTCTCCACTTATGTGGGAGCTGCACAATTTTATAATTGCATGATTTTATGCAAAGGGTCCTAGTTTGAGGGTTTCACCTATGGATCTTTGGAGCTGGAACCTTAGTGCCAAGTCTTGGTCAGCCCCAAACTGATTTCTATTTGTTTGGATTTGCCTCTTTCTCTTTAAAGAAGCATTGTTCTCTTTCGAAGATCTGTTTTGAACTGTTTTTCCTTTTCATGTCAGATTCTACGCACTATAGTTGCTAAACGCTCTATTTTTCCAGAGTGATTTTTTATTGAAGCAATACTCTATAATAATTCTTGATGAAACTAATAAGGGGAGCTTGAGCATGGACATACTTATTGGAATGGTTTCTCGTGTAATGAGTACTCGCTAGGTGAAGCTCAAGAATGGTGCCTATCACTGAAAGTTTTACTATTAACAAATGTTTATGGACGATTGGTTGTACTTGTAATTGCAGGAAATCTATGCTAAGCAGTAAAGGGCTGTGCTTTCAGGAAAAAAACTATAGATAGATCCTGGAAAACAAGTTTTTCCATTAAAGCTTGTGCTGACGTGTGCCACCTTGCGAGTGGAAGACTTCATTTCTAATAGAAAGTTGTTTTGTGATGTCTCCCCAGTTATAATAGTTCCCACTAGACAATGTCCAGTAACCACTCACTTCTCAAAAAGAATTGGGACAGATTGTATTGGCCAAATATATAAAAAAAAGTCTTGACAATTCACAAGAGGTTGCCTTGTGGGTGCTTACTTATCTTCGTCAATGGGCAGAAGGAAGTAGAGTCCTTGTGTCCAAAACTACGTAGAGCTTCAACAGAACTGATCATGAAAACATCTGGAGGAAAAATTGGGTGTAATGCCACTAATGCTTCTAAAAAAAGATGTTGAATTACTAGATATGAATGAGATTAATGAAGCATTTGAGGTTGATAAAATTTAGCCAACCATGAAATTGACAAGTTTAGCTCTGTTGATGGAAATCCAAGTAATATAAATGAGGATGAATTAAATGCTTCGTATGATTCAGACACAAACAGTGAAGTGAAAATCATTGATGATGATAGGGATTTATCGTTACATAATACCCCAAAAATTGATAGTGTTGGTGCTGATGTTTAAGGAGAGACGGAGAGCATTACTTCACTGAAAGCTGCTTTTAAAACTTTGGGTGGTAAAACTGAACTGTACTCTAGTTCTGATGGGAAACAGTCCATTTCAGTTACTGTAGATGCTTGCTGTAATAAATCCAAGATTCTAAAAATCGGCCTAGGTGGCTGTAAGCCGTTTTGATTATGGCCTAATCGATCGAGCTAGGCGCGGGGGTGAAAATCGGCCGCCTAGGCAATCTAGGCAGTTCCTGGGCGGCCCTGACTGGGCGCTAGGCGATCTGTGACTAGGCGTTCCGTCCTTTTTTTTTTTTTTTTTTTAACTCGTCCTAAAAGGCTAAAACTAAACTCGATCTCTGACCTAAACTCAAACTAAACCTCCCCTCTCTCTCTCTCTCTCTCTCTCTCTCTCTCTCTCACTCGGCAAGGTTGCACGTCGCAAGGAGGCCTTTTCTTTCTTCGACAGTGACGCCGTGATAGACTGACAGTGCGCGGTAAGTCTGGGTTTATGTTTTTCACTCTTCAGTCTTCAATTGATTTATGGGTTTTTCTTACTTTCTGCTTCTGGGTATTCAATTTTCAGTCTTCAAGTCTGGGTTTGGCTCGAACTCAAGCAGGTGAAGCAGCAAAGCATAGACGTCGTCAAGGCTGAAACAGTTTTCTGGGTTCGATTTCAGTTTTTGACTTTTTGATTTCGGATTCTTCAAGCTTGGTTCGAATTGCATCTGTTACTTTTGCTATACATATGAGATGAAATTTGTATATGTAATCTGTTTTGCCTTTCTGGGTTTTCAACTTCAAGCCTCTTTGTAATTTGACTTGAAAACTTGAAATTGAGTTCAATTTATAGTTGTATTTGTACTCTTGTATCTGTTATTCCAGTTTTGGATAGGAACTAAATTGTATGATTTATTGATTTGTATCTATTTTGTGACTTTTGCCACTACCAGTTTTCGAATATTTGAAAATATTTATTGTGCTCTGTTGTGCTCTGCTAGTTTTGGTCTTTTGGATGGTATGATAATATGTATTGTGCAATTGATTGTGCATTTGTGCTCTGGCAGCTCTGCCGATTTTGGATGGTATGAAAATATGCATCTGTTCATTAACTTCATTTAATATATTGTGCATATGTTGTGCTCTGTTTGTCGTTCTTAGTTTTCAAATATATTAATCATTCAATTGTTACTTTGTTGGTCTATGATTCTATGGATATTGCATCTGTTACAATTGTTGTTGAATATTCTTTTTATTTATTTAGGGCAATGGTGGGTAGTACATCTTCCTCGGCATCTAATGCAATTTCTAAGATGGATAGATCATTAAAGCGTGGTTGGGGTGATATTGGGTGGGAGTATGCAGAGTTGGCGAATGCTTCAAACTTGGATAGGTTGAAGTGTA
This sequence comes from Rosa rugosa, assembly GCF_958449725.1. Lineage (NCBI taxonomy): Eukaryota > Viridiplantae > Streptophyta > Magnoliopsida > Rosales > Rosaceae > Rosa > Rosa rugosa. The sequence continues at coordinate 25,656,301 of NC_084823.1, forward strand.
AGTTGTGTGGGAAATTAGTGAGTGGTGGAATATATCAGATGAAGCAACATATTGCCCACATCAAGGGAAATGTGGCTATTTGTAAAAAGTCTTCGGATGAGAATAAAGTCAAATGCAAGAATGCTATTGAAGAGGCAAAGTCTAAGAAGCAACAAAAGAGTAACATGAAGAAGAAGTGAGGCAAGAAGTTATTCTTGAAGAAGATGAAGACAATGAAGCGAGTCAAGGGGCTAGAAGAAATCCGCATACTCTTGGGCCTATGGACCTTTTTGCATCCACCATCGATCCGGTCTTCAATGTGCATCAATATTTGGCTAGATTGTTGTATGAAGCTGGGATTCCTTTTCATGCCATTGATAATGATAGCTTCAAGAGGTATGTGGAAGCGGTTGGTCAATTTGGCCTGGGTTACCGACTTCCAAGCCAATACCAATTAAGGGAGTCATGTAAAATATTATTTGGACCTAATATTATCTACATTAAGTAAATAACAAACTGATTAAACTTATTACAATAAATGGGAAATATATGAATTATCTACCTAGACACCTAATGAGCTTTGGTATGTCACTCATATGGTTAGGAATCCATTTTGATAAAGATAAATATCTAATTAGTTGATATGATAATTATAGCATCTTTCAGAAATAACTCATTGGCTGGAATCAAGGATTCTTTTATGGGAAGACCTATCTAGCTTATATATATAGGTGCTTGAAGTCCCTATTCACTGTGTGACAAAACATTCAGTCCTGCCCCATAGAGAGGAGTTAAACACATAGTTGAGTAGAAGATTTCTTGCGTGTGGCTGCTTGAAGTTTTGGAGCTCGGATTAATTGTGTTGAATAGCTGTGTTGCTGCTACTGCTTTTGAAGGAATGGCTGTTGTGCATGAAGCAGGTGATGCATCTCCTCTTGTTGTATTCTAGTTCATATTGTATTGATCATTTGGTTGTGTTTATGCATTTTGTGAAACGATCTTGGTTTGCTCATTAAGTTAACAAATGGTATCAGAGCCAAATTTCACAATTCATAAATCATTTTTAGAAGATCAATTCATTGTATTTTGAACTAGAGTTTTGTGTTATGTTGAATTGCAAAACGTTTTGGGAAATTAGGGTTTTGGTTAACAGGCCAAGAAAAAAAAAAATTAAAATCGGATAAAGATCGTTCTTCGGGAATACAAGTATTGGGAATTATTGCTTCCGCTAAAATTGTTGCAGAATTGCAGTCGCAAAGGTTAGGCCTTCCGAGAACCATGTTTCGATTCAAAGCTTTAATTCGTTTTCTGTTGAATTACAAGAACACTAGAAGCATTCCCGGCGTGCACCTAGGCTAGAGTAGATGGTGACCGGATGAAATTTAAGTTTTGGTGTGCTTGTGTCTCTGAATTGAATTGAGTTGAATTGAGTTGAATTGAAACGATTTTGTGCTTTCTCTGTGATTGCTTATGGATGGATGTGCTTAATATTTTGCATTCTGCTAATATATATCTGTGATTGAACAGTGATTATATGATAAATTGATGAATGTTTGAGTTAAGAAGTTCACTGTCTCCTTGTAAATGTTGTCATATTTTCATTGGGAAAATTGCAGATTGAGTAAAGTTTCTTTTCAAGTGCCTTGATGTCTTGAATGGAATTTAGTTAAACTTTATTTAGGTCACAGGTTGTTGCAAATAAAAATAGGCATGTTGCACAAAGCAATTTCTGTTATTATTTGCATTTGATCATTAAGATAAAAATGACCTGGAAACTTGTGTTAATTGTTTTCAAACTGTGCTTACTCGTGTCTTCCAAAGAAGTGTTAATATAGCATAGTTTGGTGACAAACAGCTTCACACATGATTTTGAATTCATATTTTGATACTTAAAGACTCTTCTACTGTCATAAGATGTTGATTGTCTTTTTGGATAACTTGAGTTCTCTAATTATGGGGTGAAGATTCAGAAACTTAAGTACATTATGTCTACTGCTACAAAAGTGTTGCCTAATGTGAAATTCAGATTTGGGGTATTTTCATTGACATAGTATCTTGTGGTACTTGTTGCCATTATGGTTGATATTTTGTTTTGGTGTTTTATGTGTTTTTGAACTGCTTTTGGAACTAACACATAAATATGCAAAAATATTGCTAATATAGATTCAACTTGTGCAACACGTGTGTGCAACACATAAATCTGAGCAGAAATATTGCTAATATAGATCATTGCAGTGAGTTACATAGGTGCAACCTTGTCCTGCAAAAGCAACCTATTCAATTAATACCAACCTGCCAATATAGATTCAACTTGTGCAACACGTGTGAAACTACATCAAAGTTTTCATATGTAGGAAACTAAATTTACAATCAGTAAAGTGCATCGTTGATAAGATTTTATATGAAGCAATTTTAAACAATAAAAAAGGGCTACAATTTATCATCAGCAACTCTCCTCAGTTCCACACTATACAAACAAAAAGCAGTAAATTAAACACTGTAAAATTCCAAAATTGCTCAGTTTTCTATTGCTGTTCAGCTTTCCAAAAAAAAAAAATGATGAAAATAGAAGAGATCAGACCTTGCATCGTTCGTCTCTGATATTAGGAGGGAGCCTTCCAAAGTGGTTTTGAGAGCTTCAACTGAGAGACAAATAGTTATGAGGTAAAATTTAGACCATAAGCTTTAAACCACTTTATTTAGAAAGAGGATAACATTACCATGTGTTTTCTTTGCATATGCTCAAGCTGTAATCAGTCTTTAATCAATAGTTGATGAGCAAGACTCATGCTCCAGGGTTGTTTTTGGGTTTTTCAACGCGCTAGAGCCATGGAAACTTGTCTTCTTTAAGATCTCGATGACATCAGAATTCCTTCTTAGCTCATCACCCTCCTATCCTTCTCCCTACAAAAACAGTCTGGCTAATTTCCACTGCCGATACGAAATGATACAATGCAGATTTATTAACTACAAAAACAATCTGGCTAATTTCCACTGCTGATCCGAAATGATAGAATGCACAGTTCTTCAATAAGATTGAAAACTATCTCCTACTGCCCTCAAGCAAAAAACACTACATTCACTAAACACATAAAAGAATCAAATTTTGATGATCTAATCAACAACCTTGCCCTCAAGCAAAAACACTACATTTACTCAACATACTCAGAGTAGCTTCAGCCACAACATTTTATACGTGTTAAGAAGAACAAAAAGTTGCTGCTCATACTTTGTAACTAATAATTAATAGCAGTCTCAATACACTAATGTATATAAAACAAAATACAATAATGTACACACTTCTTAAGCACATGGTCGCGGTTGTGAAGATCTACACATTGCAGCACAGAATTTAGACAAACAAACACAGATGGAGTCATCAAGTTACAAATTCATTTGTAGTCAATGTATTTTCAAAGAAATAGAAACTGAACAAAACAAAGGTGCAGTAAGCTTCAAAGCTTCTATGAATTGGATTAGTAAGTGCTTATGATTCTTTTCTGAATAGACACAAAATCCCATACAGATAACTCTAGAAAATCCAGACTAAATTTAATTAAAATACTTCAAAGGTAAAGATTGATTTGTGAGATTGTCAAACCCATAGAGCAATCTAACCAAAACCCTGTTTCATATACCATCTTTTAAGCATAAGAAGAGTTCCTCAACATCATATAATCTCACACCAGCTCATATCAGTTGTCTACTCTACACTCTGGCCATGGCTTTAAAATTGTACTAAAAAGTTCAAAACTTACAACTTCAAAGAAATTAATCCTCTAGAGAACTCAGAAAAAGAAACCTTATCAAAAAAGTTCTAAAGATTTAAATTTGAGCATGATTTCTCTGACAATTCTCATGCTAAATTCAACAAAAGTCTAGACAGCAAGAACACTTACCAAATGAGGTCTTCTTTGCCGAATCTATTCCGGCACAAAAAAATAACATGCATCAAGTAAAAACCCAGAACCCGCCCACCTAATTACCCTAATCAAAAGCAACCGGAGAAAAGGAACAAAAGCAAAGCATCGATGATCTGACCACAATTACCTTGATCAAAATCTAAATTCGCAAATCGCAAGCAACAAAGCTCCGTCTGTTGCCAAAAAAAAAAAAATCAAAAAATTATAAAACCCCCAAAAAAGAAATTGGTGAGAAAGAGCTTGCAATAATACCTGGGTTGCACCATCAAAAACTCCTCCAAGCGACGACTCTATCTCTCGATCATGGAGGAAAACATTGATGTAACAATCGGTTGTAGCTGGGTTGCACCGATACGTACCCTCTCTCTCTTTTTCTCTCGGCTGATTTTGTAATACCCCGAAAAATCCAAATTAAATTCCATGGTTTTTTAGAAATGATTTCACGATAGTAGGAGCGAGTACGAAGCTTGGAAAAGTTGTGGAATTAGTTCGAACGATTTTATTTTCGAAAACGAACGTTTTTAGGGGGTCAACAAAGTTGACTTTTTATACGTTCAAAATTTGGGAAAACTTCCTTCATGAAAGTTGTAGAGCTCGTCGATACGAGTTCGTGGACATGTGGAACGCATTATTTGGAGTTCGTATGAATAAGTTATGAATATTTTAAAATTGAGAATTTTCTATAAATACAAAAAATCAGATTTCTCAATAAGGAAACCCGAAAATTTCCAGATTTTTCTCCTCCTCGCTGCCTTGGCTTCACGGCGTCGCCACGACTTCATCCGGCCACCTATGGCCATGAAATTGATATCAATCTCTTCGCCTTGAAACCAGCTTTCCATTCATATATGTCTTGCATCCTATCATTCACCATAGACAACGAATCGAAGCAAAGAAGGTCAGACCATTTTTCATGCATTTCTTCAAATTCCAGCCAACTCCGGCAAAGGTAGGAGGGGAGACCAACTGGGCTTTGTTCGCCTTGCCATGCTCTATAAACTCACCAAGTTTCACATCTCGATTCAACCCGAGGAAGACGAATTTCAGATTTGAGCGATTTTGGGCGATTTCGGCCTCTTTCTTCTTGAGGTAATTTTCGACCACTTCCGGTCATTTTTAGACTTCATGCTAGTTAGGAAAGTGGTTGGGCTTGATGAGATGAAGAGGAGCAGCCCGGCCCCGACACCATTGGCGGTGGTCGGCGGCGGCTCTGCCACTAACTCCGGCGGCCCTTTCCGGCCAACTCCGGGGGTCAAAAATATAGTTTCTGTGCATTTTTAGATTCTATATTTCAATACGATCATTTCGATATATTATACGCAATTTTCGGATATCGTATGATTTAGTTATGAATTTTACGATTTCAAACGATTTCGATTGTTCGATTAATGATCTGTGAAGATCGGACCGTCTGATGGACTTGTAGTTTTGATATGTTGATCGTATGACTGTCCCAATGACCTTGTGTGGTCATGGGCGAAGATCCGACCGTTGGATCTTCGTATAATTGCAAAACAGTGATTCGGGAGGCGATTCGTGAGAATCCGTCCGTCGGATTTTTATATAAGTTAGAATCCGACCGTTGGATTGTCGTTTAAGTATGTTTTGGAATTGTTAGCTAAATTCAAGTCACATTTGATTAGGTGATTGGCGGATTGATTTGGCGGACGATTCGTAAAATCGTTGTTGAGCTGTTTAGAAGACGCAGCGGGATTATCGAGGTGAGTAAACCTCACGTGGTTCATATTACGAACCCAATATATTTAATTGCTTTATTTTGCAATCATATGAACTATTGTTGGTGTATTAGACATTCCTGTGTGAATGTCTGTATATATATTATTACGTGAAATAATATGTATTGTTGGAGTTGTGTTGAGTTTATTGTTGAGAAACAATATATTGTGAGAGGTATTGAGTTTATTGTTGAGAAACAATATATTGTGAGAGGTGTTGAGTTTTATTGTTGAGGAACAATAAATTGTTGTGATCTGTGGAGATCACTAGGTCACGAGGTGACCATGGCATCTATTAGTGAATCACGCTCTCGTACCGGGCTGGTGGTTATTAATAGTATTAAATCGTAATCACGTCTGTGGCCGGACGAGTGGTTACGTTCAGTTAGAGCTCTAGTCTGTCTGCCAAATGTGGAGTGACCTTATGAGTGAAATTGAGAGTAACTCATAAGTGTCAATATATATATGGTAACCTTATGAGGGAAATTGAGAGTAACTCATAAGTGTCTATATATATATATGAGTCTGTCTACCAAATGTTGGGAAATCTTATGAGCGAATTTGAGAGTAACTCATATGTGTCTATATATATATATATATGAGAGTGAGTGATCTTATGAGCTAAATTGAGAGTAACTCATAAGTGTATATATATATATATGAGAGTGAGTGATCTTATGAGCTAAATTGAGAGTAACTCATAAGTGTCTATATATATATATGAGAGTGAGAAAGTAACGTGGGTTTGTGGTGGTCTTGTAATTTAATAAATCAACAGTTCTTTCTTGTTTACTCATACTAGCTGTCAAAAGCTTACCGGGTTTTGTGTTGTTGCAACTCCCGGTACACTATTCAAATTGTGTAGCGGGTAATCCTACAGGACAGGAGAACCAGGACGGTGACCGTGCGGTTAGAGCAATTGTTAGAGTTTTACAGCAATTGTAAGTTGTGAGGTGTGTTATGCTCATTTAGAGCTTTACAATATTGCTTGTGAGAGTGAATTGTAATAATGAACTCGAGGTTTCGAGATTTGGAGTTTGTGTACCTTGTGGTGAGATTATATTGAGAAAAAAATTCAGAACGTTTATTTGATTAAGTGGTTTAATTCATGTTTCGGATTTGAATTTATTATTCAAAATTCGGGGCGTGACAGATTTCTTTCTGCTTCTCACTGTCGGGGAATGATCTAAGAGAGAATGAGAAATTGTGGAGGGACAATCCACTGAATAAGCCGATCAACAATCCAAAACAAACCCGGAGATGAGTTTGCTTGTTCAAAACTGATAGTATAGGGCCACAAAGAGTGAATTCCTAAAGAAATTGTATTGGGTACCTGAAATTAGAGGAGATTATGAGCAGAAAGAAAGAAAGCAAATCCAAATTTACAGATGAAAAGCAACGAACCTAACTCTCTCAATGTCGTTTATATGGCTGTAGAAGACATGGAGGAATCAGTAGTGGCACGATTGGGATCAACGATTTGGGTATTTGGGTGTGACAGGAGAGGTCAGTGTAAACAGATGCTTCCCGAAGAAAAAGATACAGTCGAAGGTTGAAGTCGGTGTAAATAGCAACATACCACAGGAAGTTCTTCCCTCTTTCCAGAAACTACTTGCTTACTGCTGAATCCTTTCTTCTTCCTCTAGTCTCTTCGCTCTCTATCTCTCTCTTTGTGCGGAGGAAAGAAGCAGACCCTGTATCTCACCATCGCTGTTTACCTGAAATTAGTGTTAGCATATGCAGTTGCATCAACAGTTGCTTTGAGTTTATCAAATCCTTTTGTGAAGTAGTTTGAAAATGACTCAAATAACCATGACTTGGATCAGGATGAAAATCTCAACACTCCTGTGAACAATAAGGTCTTGGAGAAGTAAGAAAAGTTAAGAAGGAAGAAACTATAAAAATGTTTCATGAAAAATTTTCAAATCCTTTTGTGAGGCAGTTTGAAAATGGCTCAAATAACCATGACTTGGATCAGGATGAAAATCTCAGCACTCCTACGAACAATAAGGTCTTGGAGAAGTAAGAAAAGTTAAGAAGGAAGAAACTAAAAGAAACTGTAAAAATGTTTCATGAAAAAATTTCAAATCCTTTTGTGAGGTAGTTTGAAAATGGCTCAAATAACCATGACTTGGATCAGGATGAAAATCTCAGCACTCCTACGAACAATAAGGTCTTGGAGAAGCAAGAAAAGTTAAGAAGGAAGAAACTAAAAGAAACTATAAAGATGTTTTGTGAATTTTTTTTTAATCCTATCAGTGATGTTTTGTCTGTAGCTTATGCTTTGCAATGCTACGAACTTTCTAGGAGTCCAGTAAAGTTCTGCAATGATAATGCCCTACACAAAAATGTTAGAGGAAATGTCTAAGCTGAGGAAGCAACTGCTCCAACTTGTATAGTCAATGTGGTGTATCTGGCAGTGAGAAGGATTTTACATGCATTTTTAGAAGTCTGGAAGATATTGGACATGTTTGGAGGGTTTCTCATGATAAGAGTCATCTTTCATTGTATAAGGAAGTGCTCTTAGGCCAAGCTACGGTGCTGGTTGGGCAAATAGGTGGCAAAACGCATTAAAGGAACCTCAGGGTCATCTGAAGTAGATAGAAAAGTTCATGCAGTGCAATATCAAGCCTTCATGATTAAAGAGAATGTGTTCCTCCACCGTTGGTCATCTATTTCTAATGTTGCACCAGAGTTTTTGGTGTATACTAAGCTAATACAAACAAGACATCTATACATGCATGGCGTTACTAGTGTAAAATCAGAACGGATTGTAAAGTATGCTCCGTCTTTATGCACTTTCTCTGCAGCCTCAACCGATGTCAAACAGTATTATGAGCCTGTGACAAACCAAGTGTTACATGATGTCATTCCAGCCTTTGGTCCTCATCTATGGAAGCTTCCGCACTTAGTTTGCCTATTACTAATTATGTCTCTTGAGTGGCAGTTTTCGCTTATGCTTTGCTTGAAGGCCAACTTTTGTCATGCTTCAAACATGCTCATGAGTTTATGAAGGCACCTCCAGCTAATATTTTACGGCCAGAGGCAGAAGGGCAAAGAGGGGCTGGAAATTTGTTAGCTAAGTTGAACATAAAAAAGATAGACAGCTGTGCTATGTTGAGAGAGATCTGGAAGGAATTCATCCTAATGAATTGCATTCAGAAATCCGATTGGTTTATGGAGAGTTTCCGTAAGAATTTGGCAGCACTATGGTCAGACATGCTTAGGGAAGTTCTTTTAGAGCCGCATGAACGGTTTTCAAAGAGACAGATCAGAAGAATTGAAGTTAAAAGATAAACTAAATGGTTAGTTTGGATGTTGGACAAGCACACTGACACGAACATTTTGTTTGCCTGATTATGAGAATCAAAATTGTACTATGTTTAAACTTTTTGTTTGCCTGATTATTATTCCATTTGAACTCCCAGCAATTTCACTTTTAACTATTGTTTGCTTACAGTTCTACACACCAGTATATTTTACGGCTGGTTAGTTACATAAAAAAAAGAAAGAAATATAAAAACTAAAGTAAACATGGGTAGATCAATTCAACAAATTACTTAAAAGTGTCATTTTAAAATTTATATTATCAATGAAATCACTATAGCTTTTATTTCTCATAAAACCACCAAAAAATAAAAAATATCAATGTTTGCAAAAAAAATGTGACATCCGGTAAACTTAACTTCAATTTTTTTAGTGTTCATCGAAAATTATTTTCTTTTAGGTGAGTTCTTCTTATCTGGATTGGTAAATTGACCTTATCTTGTTACTTATTTAGTATTTGTTTAATATGTTTCTGTTTTGTTTTATTTGTTGGTAATAAAACAAATTAAAGGCATTTAGTTAGTAAGCGTGGTTAAGACGATATACATGTGGCTACAGCTTATTAATATACATTTTGCTACAGCTAATTTAATTGAGAAAATACACTATACGACAAAGTGAATTAGACGACGGGCTAAAGCCTGTTGTCTGATTGAAAATGAGGTTGTTGTCTAGTAGCCTGTCGTCTGATTGCGTTCAATCAGATGACAAGCTTTTTATGTCGTCTTCTTCCTGATTCATACAACATGTATATGTAAATATGTGTTGTCTGAATTTATGCAATTTCTACTAATTTGGCTAAACTATCGTAGAGTATAGAATCACACAACAGTTTATTACCCAAGTGTTGTGTGAAATGATCATAGCACAACAATTTTTCCATGCATGTGTGGTTGTGTGATTCATCCAACAACATAGATATGATAAATATGTTGTCTGGAGTGAACCTCAAACAAGAGTTCATTTGGCAATGATAAATATGTTGTCTGAAGTAAACCTCATAATATAATTACTATTTTCTTCTATTGTCTGAATTCACCCTTAGATTGGGAATGGAAGCTTAGCTTCATCCACTAGAGAGCGTACAATCGAGACACACTTATTTCCTTCGTCATGGATAAGCTGGCTATTGCTTTCGTCATTGACTTCTATAATTGTTGCAATAGCCACAACATTATCGATTGAACCAGAAGCCAATTGGCACTCTTTTCCAATTGTCTGTGGCTAAAAATTACAAAGTGTTATATGGTGAGACACTAAACAAGATAGCTGAATGTATAACATGGCAGCACATCATCTAACTTAACAATATAATCATTCAATGCAGAATACATTTATAGTTACCTGAACTTCAGCCTTCTGTTTTTCCAAATCAACAAGAATGGGACCATTTTGCTCAGCCTTTGCCGTAGCATCCAATTTCTTTTCATTAATGGGACTGACATTTTCCACAGGCTCCTCATGAAGTTCTAACTCCAAGGACTTTCTGACTGTGGTTGGAATCCGCATTTCAGTTGCCTGGGCAGTGATACGCTCAAAGCAAGCGCATAATTTAACCCTGAAAATATCGTTAGTAGTATAAGCAAATAGGGATCGTTCTATTCCGGGGATTGAGGGTAAACCTGTCATTGTCAAACAATTAAACAATTAAAATTAAAACAAAGTAAAATATTCACACATATATATGTTATTTACGAATTCAAAGGGGGATTTTTGGTTTTGGTTTTCGAAAATTAAAAGAAAGAATTAAAACTAAATATAAACAAAAACACAAATACAAGAATGAAACATAAGAAACAAAGATTAGAACCAAGTTCATGATTAAATTCGAATGAACCCTACATTGTTCTTCCAAGTCATGTGAAAGGAATTGATCATGTGAAACATTTGAAGCAAACGATTTCCCATATTTTACTTTCAACGCTAATTAACCTAAGTGAAAGCACAAAGATTAATCCTATCAAACATGTAATCAAGCCCTAGAAAGCTAGTCAATCATACATATTCAACGCAAGAAACACATAGAAAGGCTATCAACTCAAGTGTACAACTTAGTATGAATAAGTTCATCTAATTGCAATCCTTTTCAATTGAATTCGATTTTTGTCCAAAACCTTTACTACTTTTGATTTTAAGTTCACAAAACAAAAAGTTGAATCATGTTCTTAATATCTAGCACCAATTACATGCAAATCCTATAAGTGTCGACCCAAATAAGATAAACATACAAGAGATATCTGTAAAGCAAATTCAATCGAACAATCACACATAAGCAACTTTGGAATCACAACATAGAATTCGAAATCCTTTATTCAATCATAAAATTTCAGATTATAAACCTTGTTCAAATATCATTGTCAACTAGAACAATTCTAACGAAATCAAACAAGGTTACAAAGAAAGAGGTTGAATTACACCGTGAGATGGAGATGGGGATGAAAGATAAAACGTATGGAGTCTTGAATCTCGAAAGCAAGCTTCAAGGTGGAGAATGGATGGTGATGCTCACGGCTTGGTTCTTCTTCTTCTTCTTCCTTGCTTGAAACGTTGAATGCCCTAGAGGATGGAGAGAGCTTTCGCGTATATAGTGAATTTCTGAATTATGGGGGGTGTGAGACGTCTAGGGATGTAGAGTATATATAGGGAACAGCCAAACTTGGTCTCCAAGCCGTGATATTCTTCTTAATATCCCATGGAATTAATCTGAAAATGCCACATAATTTCCTCCAATAATAGCTTGCCAAATAAGCCCTATGACATGGTCCAACCAATCACAAAACTCTATTTTAATTCCCTAATATCTTGGCCGAAATACCTTGAGATAATTTCTGATTTTGTAGTTCAATTTCGGCCAAACTTCCTTTAGAGAAAATAGGGAACGAATCTAGACACCTTTTAGAGCTCTTTGTGTTCAACACATATTCTCTTTCCATAAAAGTCTCCCAAGAAAATCTCCATCGAAATCTTCTTATATTTTCTGATTTTTTTCACGCCATTCCTTGTTTCTCTCTTGGCTTTGGACGGCAAACATCTCTAGGGTTTAGGTTTTGCGTCACAAACCCTAATTTCATGGGCCTTGATGGGCCTTGATCCATTTTGCCGAAAATCTAATTCAATCCAGAGTTCTTGGGCCTCGTTGCTTCAACTTCAAGCCTTGTCACCTTCCAACGTCATGACACTTCATTTTTCCATTTCTTTTTCATGATTGCGTTGGAAACTTCATTGGTAAGCTCTCCTCCATTTCGCAGGGTTTCCTGGTTGGAACAGGAAAGCTCATTTCTTCATTTCTGCTCAATTGTGTGGCCCTTTGTGTCTCATTTTTTTTGCTCCCCTTAATGTTCGCAAGCTCCTCTTTCCATTTGTGAGTTCATTTCCACTTTTTAGCTCCGAGGTCCTGAAAATAGAAACTATCAATAAAAATAGAAACTTTCCTAAAATGAAAAATGGCAACTTTCCTAAATTGAAAATGGGAAACTTTCTAAAAATGAAAAATAGAAACTACCGAAAATGGAAACTTACTAAAAATGATAAATAGAAACTACAAAAATGGAAACTTTCTACAAATAGGAACTTTCCCAATCGAAGAATGGAAACTTTCCTAAACAGAGTTTTATTAAGGGAATAACGCAAGAAATGTAAGGAAATGCAGTTAAAACGTCGCATTAAAATGCTCCTATCAGGCAGCTTTCTCATGCAGATTTGAACAACTTCCTTGTCCAGAACCCATTTGCCTGTCAATGGTGGAAACTTTGGGGGACTTAGTTTGCACAGCCTTCCCATTGAATTTATCTTCTAACCTCTTAAGCCTCTCTTCCCAAATTGCTCATTCTTCTGCCAGTATCTTCTCCCTCTCTTGTTCCATTATTTTCTAAATACTCAACCTAACAGTCTGTTTAACACTTTGCTTTCGGTGCTTTGGGAGGTTAAAGTATGCAGCTTTCCTCACATTTCCTCCTACACCTCTTACTATTCCAGTAATTTCAGGACTTCCCAATGCTGAGGTCAACACATCATCTGCTCTAGAAGTGCTTAACTCTCCCTCAGCCTCCTTTTTCTTCAAAACAGCCTGAAAAATATAAGTGGTCAGGTTATGTTGCAACATTACATTAAAAATGCCTTTTGACAAATCAAAATAGGAACGGCTTACAATTTTGTTGGCCTTCTCCTCTATTGAAGGATCTTTGAACCCACCATTCTTATCTTGACGTGCTTTGATCCACATTGTTGCACGATCAAGTTCACCATCAGCCATAGTTGCAGACTACATCAATTGATTATGTCAATATCTATACCATCGTATACATCAAATAAATCAAAATGCCACAAACCATGAAACCATTAATTGATAACTTACCAGTTCTTCCTCCAATCCAGCGTATCCTTTACGTGACAGCCGGTGAGGATACTTATTTGAAGCCCTTTTTTTTTTTTTTTTTCTGTTTTTCATGCACTTCCGATAACCTTTCCTTTACAAAAAATCTCCCAGTCTAGTTGATTAATGAAAAGATAGTCTTCTGGACGAGACTAGATAAGTTCGGGTTTATAAGGGAGAATGTAGCGAGTCGTCAAATGGTTCTTAAATTCTCTCCATTTCTGTCCTGCTGAGATTAAAACCATTCTTTTGTGCTCCGGACGCAACACAAATGCCAACTGCATACATGAAAATAGCAGTAAGCAACATCTAAGTAGTTAAACAAGTAAGCACATATTATATTCAACACTTTATAGATACCAAAAGAACAAAAAACATGACAGTTCTCATACCTTTACGTCTTCCCAGATTTTATTTTTCTATTCCATAAGAACATCCTTCCAAGTAGGAATCGTGATTGCAATCTTCTTGCGAGCTAACACCCCAATATATGACTGCATTTCTTTACCAGCTTTCCTTATGGGTTGTCCTTTCTCGTTAAACTTAACTGTCATCTTCTTTCCAATAATTTTTCGTCTAACAATGCGACTCATTGTTACACAACCTCGTTTCAGCAATTTCAGACCTTTTTTTTTGTAGTTGTTGAACCCTTCGATCTAGTTTTTCATTTCGATGACAACTTTGATGCAGCATATACTGAACCCTTAGTTCCAATTGATGTTGCTCCATTGGATCGCTTGGAAGTAGACCTTGTCCTTAGCTGGATTTCCCTCATTCTTTTTGCCATTGCTAGTGCTTGAGAAGAAGGTCTTCGTGTCGAAGGTGCCATTATCTGCAAACACAAAACCACAAACAATAAGCTTTTCAGTTCTAATATTAAGTGTTGCGATACAAAACCAAATACAGCCAAACCTCATAACATTTTAAGTGCTACAACAAGTAAATAAGAATTCAACCAGTTTGCTTCATAATTAATCAACAAAAACATATCAATACACATGATAAACAAGTTAACTGCCTATACTACAAATGCATTCAGATTAACTCTCAAAATCAACAAAAACATCTATAATACACGTCCTTGAATCCCCTAACTTGGTTAGTTTGATAACTTTGATAGTTATTATTTATCAACCCATATCCCTTCATTTCCTTGTCACATGTAGGGGTTCTGCTGATCACCGACTGTATTGTCATAGGTTTCGATGGGCGGCATTGTTGCTATGAAGGGCTGCTGCTCCATTTCCAGATTCCCAAGCTCTTCTTCTCCATCATGATCATGAGCATAATCCCTCTCATGACATGTTATAACTACTGACCAATTCTCTTTTCTTGGGTCCTCTACATACCATACTTGTTTCACATCCTTTCCTAACACAAAAGGATCAGATACATGACCTATCCTATTCAAGTTTACCAATGTAAACCCAAACTCATCGACTTTAATGCCCTTGGCATTTTTAACCCAATCGCACTTGAAGACAGGAATTCTGAACTTATTATAATTCATCTCCCATATAGCTGCAATAACTCCATAAAAATCCATGTCATCAATTTTGGGGTTTCTATCCTTTGCACCAGCAACTTGTAAGGCACGAGCATGTAGGAAAACACTGCTGTTCTGCACTTTCGTAACATCGTCACGTTCCTTAGTATTGAAATGAACCTAATTAACCATGTAACTAGAAAATGTTGGTACAACTGAGTTTACTCCATCTGCAATCCACCTCAATGAATCAGAGATGTTATTATTAGGATCCCCGAATGCTTCAACAACCTGCGAAAAGTTATAAACGACTTATGTTACAACCATTTATTCCAAATATAATCATCAAATACATTTCAAACAAAATTTGGTACTTCTCTCTATATATAACACTTACCCTTTCCTTTATCCAATTTGGAAAAGTTGACTTTTGTTTATCGGTCAGCCACCTTTCATCTTTTTTGTATTTAGGATATTGTTGCTTCAAAATCTCCATGTGTTCTCTGCAAACCAGTTAACTGATTAGTACTAGGATTTTAAAGCTAACATACATATAGAAATTAAACAGTAGCTCAAAATTGAAATAAATACTTACTCAAAGTATGGTCGGGCATCATCGAGATTCTGTAATACATTGAGATGTGCTAGCTCCAACTCCCTTTCATAAACAGATACAATACTTGCACCGGATAAGGGTTTGGTGCAGCTTTCGTCAAATATACGTACTGATGGGATGCCAACTGTATCTTCACCACAAAGTACACGTTCTGAGATAAATTCCACTGCTTCTTCAGCAATATATGACTCGGCAATGCAACCTTCTGGATGGTGTCGACTTCTAACATAACTTTTCAGGGTTTTCATGTACCTTTCAAAAGGGTACATCCACCTAAAGAATACGCGGGTCCACAAAGCTCAACTTCTCTAATAATATGAACTGTGAGATGGATCATGGTATCAAAGAAGGAAGGTGGGAAGTACTTCTCCAGCTCACAAACTGTCAAAACTAGATCTTCTTGCATTTTCTTCAGCTCTCTTACATCTATCACTTTACTGCATATAGCCTTGAAGAAGAGACAGAATCAAATTATTGCAAACCGGCCTGGTTTATCTAAACTTGAACGTATAGCAATAGGTAGTAGCTGTTGCATCACCATATGACAATCATGTGACTTGAGACCAACCAGCCTTAAGTCATCTAAGGAAATAAGATTTCGTATATTTGAGCAAATGCCATAAAGGCCTTTCATGTTGAAGAAAGACATGCACATTGCTCTCTTCTATTCTAGAAGTAGATTCCAACTAGCAAGTGGCAACTTGTCCTTTTTTGGCCTAGGTTTTGGTCCTAAACCAATCCATATACCCATGTCCACTATATCCATCCTAGCAGCAACTCCATCTTTTGTTTTTCCGGGAATGTTGAATAATGTACCAATAATACTATCACAAACATTTTTCTCAATATGCATAACATCGAGAATATGTCGAACCGGAAGAAATTTCCAATATTCAAGTTCAAAGAATATGGACTTCTTCTTCCAACATGGTCTGGTTTCATCTTCTACACCCTTATAACTTGGAGGATGATTTTGTGAGCCCCCGAAAATTTTGTTTAATTTTTAGAATGTAATTTTTCGCCAATAAGATTTTTCCGCAAGGTAATTTAAGTGAAGGAATTTATTTTGGAAATTATTTTGGTATCGAGACCACCTATTGGGCCGACAATTTAAGTTTGGGCCAAAGTCCTTTCATTTGGGCCTAGAAGGTACTAAAGTTCATTGCAGCAAAAAGATCGCCGAAGCAAATTTGAAATGAGAACATTTTAACTTTGTACTTTTTCTTGTTATTTTGATTTGTCGCATAACGTATGAAATTACGTATTCGTAAGGTACGAATGTATTCGAGATTAGATTAAGATTTTGAGGCCATTAAAAGGATTAAGAAAATAGAGAAAATCCAATTTGGGTCTAGGAAACTATTTTTAAAGTATCGAGGCTTAGGACAAGCCCGGAAAAAATTTTCCCGAAAGGATTCGGTGAAGTGTCGGAGAAATAAGGATGTGTGGTGTTGTAATTTTCGGATTGGGCTTGAGGAAATTAAGAGAAAAAGAAAGTTGGAGCAGCCCAAGCCCACTTAGCCTAAAAGGAGGGGCAGATTCGACTTTTCACAATTAAAATTGGGAGAGGTATATAAGGAACACATCCCTCTCAAACCCTAGCCACTTCCCTCATTTTCCTTCAGCTCTCTCTCTCTAGCCGAGACTCTCTCTCTCATCCCCCTTGCCGGAAATCGCCGCCGCCGCACCGCCGCCGGCCGCCGTCGTCGCCGGAACTCCTCTCCTCACCAAAATTTCCAGATTTTCTCCTCTTCCTTCCCTCTTTCCATTTCTCCAACCAAAATCAAGAAATTTGGCCATCCAACCCTCCAAAAACCCTAGAACCCGAAGCTAATTTGGGGGTTTTTGTGATTTCTTCTTTCCAAGCTTAAATCAAGGTAATATCCCTCCTAATCTAGCCTCTATTCATCCGATCTACATCTATTTCTTCCAAAATCCGAGTTTTGATTTGGGTTTGTGATTTTGTTTGCATGAACCCGATTTCTCCTTGAACCATGAAGCTAGGCTACGGGTTTGACAAGGATTTTTGGTAAGGATCTATCCATGCAACCTTGTTTTCGAGTTTTTTGGTTGAGATGTTGATGTTGGACGGATTTGTAGGTGAAGAAGGCCAAGGAGAAGGAATAGGATGTGATTTTTGAAGAGGAAATGGTAAGGAATGGGTTTTGGACAAACCCTAGAATTTTTGGAATTTATTTGGTTGATTTTGATTTTGTTGAGATATTGTTGTTGTTGGGAAAATTGTGAAAATTAGATATTTGAAGAGAGTTTAATTAGTAGGATTTTATTGGTCTAATTTTCAAAGGATTGGAAATTGGTGTTGAAGATTTTGGGGATTATTGTTGTGTAGTTTTGGCCAAAAGAAAAAGGAAAAGGAAGAAGAAAAGAAATGTGTTTGTTTTTGGAAGAAAAAGAAAATGAAGAAAATGGTAAAAGTTTGATTAAATGAGTTTTACCTTGGTAAATTGGTAAAAAAAAGTGAAGAAGGTGAAAGTAAAGGTAAATTCGGTAAAAAGGAGGTAAAAGGTAAAAGAGTATGTGTGGAGGTGAAATTCATGGTAAAAGTGAAAAGGTGAAAAAGGAGAAGTAAATTGGTAAAAGTGAAAGTAAAACCTTATTTATAATTATTTACTTATTTATTTTTAATAAATAAAGATAATGGTAAATAAAGGAATATTTGGTCAAAAGTCAGAAGTCAAAGTCAAAGGTCAAAAGTCAACTCCGAGAGTTGACCGACCTCGTAAAACGTGAGGAATCGACTCGACTTTGGTCGCTCGGATTGACGATAGTTTAGCGGAGCGATTAGGACGCTTTCCTTTTTAAGAAAGAAGTGAGTTTCCCAAATTGGTAAAAGTCGGAATAAATAATTAATGGCCTCATTGAAATAAAAAGGAATACTTAAAGTTGATCATGATGTTTACCTGAATAATTACTTACAAACTAAGTAATGGTTTAGGAAACACGATCGTTAAGGAAGCTTAAGCGGAAAGCACCAGATTGTGGAATACGCCGGCATTTCCAGGTAGGGTGAGCTGTCCTTTCCTTGTTAGAGGCTTTTCGTTATATGTGGAATGCTCTAGTATAATATTATGTTGCCTGCAAGTACGTTTTTGGTTGTTCATTAGTCGATGCCTCGTGATACATGTGTTTTCAGAACTGATAATTGCAAATTGTGAAAACCGAGGCTAGACTTGCATGTTGAGATACTGTACCCTTGTATGTGTGTACTTGTGACCTGAAAGTGAATGGGACCTAGACGCGTAGATTCCTAGGGATCCCACGGTGTCGATAACCGTGAACCTCCGGAGGGGGCCGTGCTCCTATGTTTGTCGAGAAAAAAAGTGAGTATAGACAGTGAACTAGTCATAGGAGACTCAGGGCCAGGAAATGGACACTTTCGCTACTTGTAGTCGGAAGTACTACAGAGTAGTTGGCCGGTTCTCGTACTCAGGACGAACCAGGTCGGTCACGGATTTATTTTACTTTAGCCGGCAGGTAAGTATCTCGGAGCTCCAAGTGTGTGAAGCATACTGCACATGTTTTATGAAAGAAAACAAATGTTTGTGGTTGCCACTTTTCTTAAAGCATTTTTCGATAAACGTGCACAATATTATGTAGTAAATATTTTCAAGTATATTATTTTTCAAACCTAGCATGGTTGGGTCGGCCCCTATTGGGCATGCGAGGACGAAAGCTCACCCCTACTATAGTGTGCAGGTTTCGAGCATGTGGTCGGGAAGCGTACAGGAGAGGCACATGGCACGGCTTGGCGCATTTCTCTTTAGTTTTATCAAAAGAAGGTTTTGGTCCTTAATCGGATTTTGTAGTAGCTTGTTTATTTACTTTTTATTTATTTCCTACTCGTTTACGAAAATTCCGGGAGACCCGTAACCCTGGGGCGCGTCTCCCTTACTTGTATTTACTTAGTGATTTGTTATTTTCCAAATTGGGCTCCGATCGCAAGCCCAAAACTCTTAGCCCATTTCGAATTCCGCTTTTGAAAATGTGTTGTTAGGTTGCTAGAATGATTTGTCCAAGAAAGTGTTTTGTAAACCAACAACCTAAACTCAAAAGGCCTTGCGGTTTCGGGTTGATGAGCTATCGAGATGCCATTCGTGACATGTCGATTCCTCATTGGCTCGGAGTCGCGGCGCTGTGGGACCCCCTTTCGGGTCACCACATTTTTTACCGAATGGCCAGTTCATGCCCTCAACCATTTTGAAGACTTCTTCTCCACTTAAAGGTTCAGGTGCAAGTTCAAACTCTGGTAGGTTATTGAACTGTTTGGTCTGCCTTCGATAAGGATGATGGCACGGTAACCATCTCCGGTGACCAATATGACTCATTTTCTGTCCATGAGACAACCGATAAGGTTTTGTATTCTCACAACATATATGACAACCATTATAACCCTTCGTAACACTACCTGATAAGTTCCCATAAGCAGGAAAATCATTTATTGTCCAAAACAGAACAGCTTTAAGTTTTAAAGTATTCTCCCTTAAATGCATGATACACTTCATCTATCCCATCCCACAGCTCTTTTAAATCGTTAATTAAGGGCTGCAAATATACATCAATATCATTTCCGGATTGTTTAGGTCCGGAAATCAATAAGGTTAGCATCATGAACTTCCTTTTCATGCATAGCCATGGGGGGAGGTTATAAGTAACAAGTATAACTGGCCAGCAAGAATATCTGCTACTCAAAGAGTTATGGGAATTGAAGTCATCAGATGAGAGTGCAAGTCTAAGGTTCCTAGGATCATTACCAAATTTTGGCCATTTTTGGTCCACTAACTTCCAAGTGGGGGCATCTGCTGGATGGCGCATAAACTCATCTTTTCGTCTTTCAGACGCATGCCAAGTTGGGTTTTTGGAAGTTTTTATCGATTGAAACATGTGCTTGAACCGTGGGATTGGGGGAAAGTACCACAATACTTTCCCGGGTACCCCTTGCTTCTCAATATTACCGTTGCCTAATTTCCACCTTGACTCCCCACAAGTAGGACAACTAGTCGCATTAACATGCTCTCCTCTATACAAAATGCAGTCATTAGGACATGCATGTATTTTTTTATATTCCATTCCTAATGAAACTAAAGTCTTTTTAGCCTCATACTCTGACCCTGGTATCTCATTACCTTCAGGGAGAAACATTCCAATCATGATCAACATGTCAGAATAGCACACATCAGACATTCCATGCTTTGCTTTCAGGTTATAAGTCTGTATAAGCGCATTCAATTTGGTGTGCTTCTTACAACCAGGGTATACAGGTTTATCTCCATCGTCGACTAACTTCATAAAGTCATTTGAGTCTGCTGAAAACTGCTCATCCTCACCATTATCGAAATAAACCTTATCCTCACCAGCTCTTTTTTCTCCCTAATCTCCCAACCCTATATTGTCTACCCCATCTTCTTCTTCTACCATATCTACAGTAGCTTCAGATGGTTTTTCATCGGCATTCATCGTTGCCCTAGAAGGTTCTCCATGCCATACTCACTTTGTAACTCTCATCTATACCATTCCAATATAGATGATCTTTTATCATTCTAATTGAAAATGTCTCATCTGTGCCCCCACATTTAGCGCAGAGACAGCAGATATTATCTACATCGCTAGCATTCTCAAAAGCAAACTTTAGAAATTCCTCAACACCTAGTTCATATGTGTGTGATCTTCTATCAGCATGCATCCAAGACTTATCCATCTTTAAAAATAAAACAAACTTAACTTCAGACAACTTAGAAAAGCATTCTCATATGTATCAACATAACACAACTACTTTAAAAGAAGAAGAAAACCAGAAAACAGAATAAGCCAATTCAATTCAGGTGTAACTTATTGTAAGTATGTTTCCATATTCCACAAAAATATAAAGACCTTGCATTAGCAGAATATAACATATTGTCTAACATGTCCAAATGTAAACCATTGCTACACACCTAGGATAATTAAGCAATATTGCAAGGCATATATACTCACATAACTCACAACCATAAGCAGTATGTTAGAAGGCATGAGACATATTTGTAAGTTCATGTTCAAAGAAGAAACTAAGAGGTATACCTTAAGGATAGCAAGGGCAAGCTTAATTTTGTCCAGTGATACTGTATGACCAGCGATACTATATGACCTTCTTCAAATCACAGATCTTTACACACCAAATACAGACCCTACATATTTGTGGGTATAAATAGTGCGTAAGTACATGGAAAAATCACAAACATAAGCAAAGAATCAAGATAGATCTTTGTACACCAACAAGATTCTATGAATAAGATCAATCAGACATGCCCACAAAATCTGCAAGTGTATTCCTCTATATCTAATCACATGACCTGGTATACTTCTAGTGCCAATCAACTTTCTAGATGTGTGAATTGAAGTTTTTTAATGTGCAGCTTGCTAGATCATTGTAAAAACTTAAGTTTAAGAACTATGCTTTTGATACTACTGTGCAAGAAAGAAACCAATTGAATAATCACATACAATGTCTTATCACTTCAAGAGAAACTTATTCCTAAAGTAACCAATGAAATCTAAGAAGTACTTCCAGTTTAAGTTTAGGGTCTATACCATAATTGAAAAAAAAAAAACTAAAACACAATTCTGCAACGTTTATTAGGTTAGCAAAACTAAAACGCACAGAGATACTAATTAAACTGATAATCCTAATAGAGACTGCATACCATAATTCAATGTTTCATATACTACATACTTCAATTCGATACTTCTATAGTTACCTCAAGTAGAAACAAATAGTATAATTACACACCCAAATGGTAATCCAAGGGAAGTCATGTTAGCTTCCTAGCTAATTGTGACTATCTTTGTTTTCTCTTACACTTCTCTACTCTTTTATCTTCGAATTTTGTAATTTTGATGTCTATGATTATGGGTTGTGAGTAATTTCTTTGTTGGGGGTTAGAGTTGTGTGCCCTAACCCAAATTTGATGTAATGGATGCTTAATTTAATTTATATATGGAATTTGTTAATTATTGGATGCTTGTGTTTTGTGATAATTGATTAGAATGCATGCTTAGGAATTGTTAACTCTTGGGTATGTGTTTTAAAATTTAGGGGATGACATCCTTAGATTTTAAGGCTAGAACCCCGATTTAATATTCGTGGGAAGTACAAGCATGGTTCACTACATGATTAGCTTGATCGCAATTATGGTGAGCTTGGTTGCCTAATTCCTCAATCTCTAGGCCTCTTGATGTGAATTAGTGACCACTGAACTGGTTCTAATTCATGCCAAGTGAGTTTCTACGGCCCTTGAACCGGAGTAGAAATACCATGAAAGGGAATTTCGGCCCTTGAGCCTTGAAAAGCCTTGGGTACGGCTTCTACCATCTTTAATAAATTGCATGTAAATCAAATTAACATCTAGAGCATTGAATTAGGGTTAGGATTCATCCCTAACTACCAATCCCCTATTTATATTCATTTTTTACTTTTCTTTCCTTTATTTAATTTAGTTGTTAATTAAAGTCTCCATTTAAATTCTTGCACTTTAGTTATTAGAAATGCAAATTACATTTTCGGTGACATTTCCTACTTCATTGTAAATAGTCATTACTAGGCTCATAGCTTTGATTACGCTTTGGTGCAAACCAAAGCTGAGCATTGCTAAGGCTTGGTGCTTTAGAGTAACTTTTTTATTTGTTTTCTTTTTCTTTCTTTGTTTGCTAAGTGTCTTTATTTCCGATTACCCAAGGATTGTGGGTTAGCCTCTAATCCTCATGGTACGATAACTCTGGGCATAATATTTCCCTATCTTGACAACGATACGTGCGCTTGCGTAAATGTGTATCAAGCCACTAGACATCAAAGTTCTGTAACGCTTGGTATCAAAAAGTATGACATACTGAATTTCGGAAGATGTCAGGAGATGCACCAGAAGATTACAGCTAACATTGGGCATTGGCAGGAGGGTTGTAGCAAAGAAGCCACACTAGAACCAGTTCTAAAAATTTACTTCCTATAATGTTCTGAATTTGTTTCGCTGTGCTGAAGTACACAAAACGGTCATCCAGGTTAGGAGTGAGGACAACTCAGAAACTACAAGAGCACAAGTGCAATTTACTATATACTAAAACAAGGTTGTGGTACTGTAGCTTAGGAACAGTGCCGGCTTAGTAACAGTACCGGCTCAAGCCGAGTCGTTCATGAAAAGATTGTTTTGCCCTTCTGTGTTTTACAGAATTTTACTATATACTAAAGGTGGGTAGTTCCTAAGGTACTGTTCATCGGCTTATGAACAATGACGGCTCCAGCTAGGGCTGCAAACAGATTGGATTGGATCGGTTTTGACTCCAAACCGTCTCTATGGCAAAGCAAGCGGTTTAGACATTTTAGACAACCGGTCATCGAAAAAAATAAGCTTAATCCGATCCAATCCAATCCATTTAAAGATGGTTTGGTTCGGTCGGTAAGGCGGTTTTAACCTATATAGCATTAACGTTTTGTTTACGAAAAACTCATAGTAAAATACTAAAACTCAATCTCAATAATAAAAATTTAATAATCAAAATCCAAAACTAATTTTTAAAGAACAAAGTCAAAAATAGTTTCAAAATTTTGTCGAAAAAAAAATAGTTTCAAAATGATTCACTTATTTGGGTTTTAAGCCTTTGGGTCTAGGATTCAATATGGTAGTATATCATTTTGAGAATCAAATTATAATTGGAGATTTAGAACTTACTTATAAAAGACTACCCACAAATATATATATATATATATATATATATATATATATATAATTTTTTTAAAAAATTCCTATTATATTTAATACATACCGGTCGGTTAGGGTTTCGCGGTTTAAGTAAAAGAAAAATCAAACCAAGCCAATTCATAAACGGTTTGGTTCGGTATTGAACCGGCTTTTATATTTTAACGTTAAAAAACCTTAACCAAACCATACTTACCGGTCGGTTTCGACCGGTTTGGCCGGTTTGTACCGTGTTTTGCACACCCCTAGCTCCAGCCGAGCCGGTCATGGAGGAAAAGACGATTTTGTCCCTGCTTCATCTCTGTTGCCCGACACCTGTCTACCGTCTCAAAACTCCCGCGTCTTTCTTCTCGACACCTGGTCTGCTGCTCAGTCCTATCGTGTCTTCGCTGCACAGAGAGGTGGAGAAAGAGAGAGAGATAGCGAAGGAGATGGTACTGTTTGTTGGCATCTACGATTTGGATTCGATCTTCCCTCTGTAAATCTGGAAGTCTCTATCTACACGAAGAGAGGCTTCTATCTACAGTAATATTTGCTGAGCCAGATTATCGGGTTTACTTATCGATCAAAGCTGGATAGAGTTTGGGTTTGTAATACCCCGAAAAAAATCCAAATTAATTTCCGTGGATTTTTAGAAATGATTTCACAATAGTGGGAGCGAGTACGAGGCTCTGAGAAGTTGTGGAATTAGTTCGAACGATTAATTTTCGAAAACGTACGTTATTTAGGGGCACGCGAAAATCGACTTTTTATACGTATGGAATTTGGGAAAACTTCCTTCATGAAAGTTGTAGAGCTCGTCGACACGATCGCGTGCATATATGGAACGCAAAAATCGGAGTTCGTATGAATTAGTTATGATTTTTTGAAAAAGTTTCCAATTTAGTATAAAGCTTCCATTTTGGAAATTTCCAAAAATAAAAACAGATTTTTCCAAAATTGGAAAATCGGCTGCGATTTTAGTTCCCCGCCTGAAATCGCCTCCAAAACTTCGATCGACGATTTCTTCCTCCTCCGGCCACCGATCCTCACCAAACTTCTTCCATTGGCTTCGTATGGTCCTTGCGCACCTGTCTGTGGTAGCCTTTCACGGCGGCGCGGCCTGTAGCGGCGGCGGCAAGCCCGGTCCGATTTAAGCTCGATTTTGGTCAACGCCGGTTTTCTCCTAGCTCCGGCCACCAAAACTTCCGATCCTTGGCTCCATGAACTCCCCTCAACCTGCTGATCATCATACTAGGAGGATTGCACCTAGAGTGACCGGTTTCACGTTCGTCGGAGCTCGGTAAGTTTTCAATCCGAAACGAAAATCTTTCGATCGGTATATCTCGAGCTGTAGTGCATCGTTTTGATTGATTCTTTTTCCAGTGGGTTCCCCTTGATGTTATTAACAACTCTCTAGAAGGCATCGAGGCCTGAAATTGAAGCTTTGACGTCAAAATCGAGCCTTGCCGGATTCTGCAAAATTTTGGAATTTTTCCGACCACAGAAGCTTTCGATCGATATATCTCGAGCTACAGACCATATTTTTCTGTGATTCTTGAACCAGTGAGTTCTTCTTGAGTTTCTTAACAACTCTTCAGAAGGAATCGAAGCCTTAAATTGACGTTTTTACGTCGAATTGGAGCTCGCCGTTTTCTGCAGTTTCTCGCCGGTTTCTGGAAAATTCCGGCCACCTTCATACTGTTCAAGGTAATTTTCGACCCCTTCCGGTCATTTTCAGACTTCGTGCTAGTTATGAAAGTTGTTAAGCATGATGAGAGGAAGAAGAGCAGCCCGGCCCCGACACCATTGGTGGTGGTTGGCGGCGGCTCTGCCACTAACTCCGGCGGCCCTTTCCGGCCACCTCCGGGGATCAAAAATATGGTTTCTGTACATTTTCAGATTCTATATTTCAATACGATCATTTCGAAATATTATACGCAATTTTTGGATATCGTATGATTAAGTTATGAATTTTACGATTTCGATCGATTTCGATCGTTCGATTTGTGATCTGTGAAGATCGGACCGTCCGATGGACTTGTAGTTTTGTTATGTTGATCTTATGACTGTCCCAGTGGCTTTGTGTGGTCATGGGCGAAGATCCGACCGTTGGATCTTCGTATAATTGTGAAATAGTGATTCGGAAGGCGATTCGTGAGAATCTAACCGTCGGATTTTCGTATAATTTTGAGGAGATGTTTGTTAGAGTGATTCAAGAAGATCTGACCGTTGGATCTTCGTGATAATTTTGGAGGATGATCCTAAGGGCGATCCGTGAGGATCCGACCGTTGGATCATCATATAAATTCGATCTGGCCGTTGGATCATCATTAAATTAGAATCCGACCGTTGGATTTCCGTATATGTGTGGTTTATGAATGATTGCTAAGTTAAGATCGTATCTGACTAGGTGATTGACGGTTTGAGTTAGTGGATGATTGTGGATCGTATTTTGAGCGGAATTGAAGACGCAGCGGGATTATCGAGGTGAGTAAACCTCACGTGGTTCATATTACGAACCGAGTACTTTTAATTAATTTATTTTTTGTCGTCATTGTGTGAACTATAGTTGGTATTAATGGGCATTCCTGTGTGAATGTCTATCTATATATATATTATTTATGTGAAATAATATGTATTGTTGAAATTGTGAGATATTATGTACTGTTATGGTTGTGTTGAGTTTATTGTTGAAAAGCAACAATATTGTGAGAGGTATTAAATTTATTGTTGAGAAACAATAAATTGTTGATTTGTTGAGATATATTGATCTGTGGAGATCAATAGGTCACGGGGGTGACCATGGCATCTATTAGTGAACCACGCCCTTGTACCGGGTAGGTGGAAACTAATAGCATTAAATCGTGAACCACGCCCTCGCGCTGGGTAGGTGGAAACGATCAGTTAGAGCTCTAGTCTGTCTGCCAAATGTTGAGTGACCTTATGAGGGTAACGGGGAGTGACTCATAAGTGTATAATATTTATATATATATATATTTATATATATATGAGAGTGAGAAAGTGAAGTGGTTTTGTGGTGATCATTGTAATTGTGATGTTTCTACATTTCTATACTTGAGTTAAAGGAAATGTATTTTATTAAATCAACAGTTCTTCTTGTTTACTCATACTGGCTGTAAAAAGCTTACCGGGTTTTGTGTTGTTGCAACTCCCGGTACACTATTCAAATTGTGTAGCGGGTAATCCTACAGGACAGGAGAACCAGGACGGTGATCGTGCGGTTAGAGCAATTGTTAGAGTTTTACAGCAATTGTACGTTGTGAGGTGTGTTATGCTCATTTGAGCTTTACAATATTGCTTGTGAGAGTGAATTGTAATAATGAACTCGAAGTTTCGAGATTTGGATTTTGTAATTGTAATTATTCATGTTTCGGATTTGAATTTATTATTCAAAATTCGGGGCGTGACAGGGTTCTTCTTGATAACGTTCAGTCTTCCAGATTATCAGGTTTGGTTATCGATCAAAGCTTGATAGAGTTTGAGTTTCTTTTGATAGAGTTTGGGTTTCTATTTCATATTAGACCTGATGAATTTTTTTTTTTCTTTTGGGATTTTGTTGTTCGTCGAGCACACAGAAAAAGAGAGGGAGAAGAGGACGGGGGAAGAAGGAAAAGAAGCAGAAGAGAGAGACCAGAAACTTTTGCTTGCTTGAGAGAAAACAAGTGGAAAGTATTTTTTTAATCTTAAATTTTCTGATTGAAATTGTTTCTGGGTTTGATTGTAGTGTGTTTCAAACAAGGAAAAGTAAAGTTTTTGTAGTGTGTTTGTTTTTTATTGTTCACTTTTGATCTGTGAATTTGGGTTTGTTTATTGTTTTCTGATCAGCATCTTTTGTCATTTCGATGTTCGTTATAGTTTGAAAAAGAGTGAGAGGGTTTCTGAGTATTTGATTTCTCTGAATAATTTTGGTTTATGGTGTTTAATTGAACTGATTTGCAGAAAGTGCTGGATTATTCAGTTTTGTTTTGCTGGTCAGGAAGCTGGATAAGCAACATCTCCACTACTTTTCCGTTTCCGGAAGCCTCCATCAACATCACCCTTTTCTCTTCGCCGACATTAGGATTACCCATCAACATCAGCACTGATCAAAACTTGGTAAGATTTTAACTTGATGTAATCAGCACAATACAACAAGCTTTGATCTTTTACTGAAACAACTTTTATCATCTACTTTATTAATTTGTGGTTTCCCTTTTGAATAGGTCCCAAATTCAGATTCTGTTCATAATCTGAAAAAAGAAAAAGTCCACGCTAAAAGCAAGTAGAACAGGTTTGATCTCTGAAAAAAAAAAACTATTGTTCTTAATTCTTTTTAATTCTGTCGCTATTCTTTAATTTTAGTGGAATTTACAGCAGATTGATCATTGGGTGAAGTAGAAGACAAGTGCTTTAGCTTAGAATATCTTTGAGCTTGCTCAGGTATTTAAATTTTTCTTTTGTTTAATTTATGCTTTTCCTTCTAAGTTTAAATGAATTTCTTTTTTGATATTCAGTGATTTTGAAAGACAGCCTTTTCTTTTGTTTGTTTTCTATTTATAATTTTGTGCAATCTATCTTCAGTTTCTTATTACATTCTTCATGTTTTGTGATTCTAGATTTGTTTGTTAATCATTAATAGACTTTAGAAAAAAATATGAGGGTAATAGATAATACTTCAATCTAATCAGCAAAAACAAAATGCTCAGCTTCTTATATTACTGATAGATTAACATATCAGTCTGAATATTGTTACAGCTTCTTATACTACTGTAGTTTTAATCATCAGTTATCTACAGCAATGTTTCATTATATAATAATCGAATAAACAACTATTGTTTGTTTATAGAAATTATACTCAAATTGGGGGCGAAGCATTGAGAAGTTGAAACTGAAGTTTTTATGTCTTACCAAAGAAGGTGCCACTAAAGATTAGGGATTATAGCGTTTGATGTTTCTCTTAGATGGTTGCAGAAGTGTCGCTTTCATGGTGCATTTTTAATGGCTAGATATATTTCAAACAGTCTTAGAAACGTTTAGTGGTCAATAAGTAGTGGAAGAGGTCAGAGGTGAGTAGGAAAACTATAGAAGGTTCTCATAAACAATAAAGCAAACTAAGACAAAAAGTTCAATTACTTCTTTAACCTATATCTGGCGTAAATCTAAAGTGTGGTTGACCTTTCAAGTTCAGCTTTGGATTTCTTCAATCAAGTCAATTTGTTATTTGGTACCCTCACAGAGTTAATCACATTATTTGCTAAAACAAACAATAACAAACAAATTTACTGATGCCCATCCTTTTTCAAGTGCATTTGTAATTTAGTGATGCCCTTCTCAAGCCTTCTATCTCTAATAATCTCTAGCAGAAAGAACATGGCTTTTATGTTCCGTTTCATTAATCTTTTTATTTAAACACAGTATCTACCTTTTGTAGAGACATGAATAAAAATTTTACTTGAAGAGGAACGCTTTCCACTCCATGCAAGCCAATACCACAGGTAAAACTCATCTACACAAATCTTATCCTTCTCTATCAACTGTCCAGAGAAATTGCTAAACCTGCATGATAGTTGAATGTCACTATTCATTTTAGTAATATACTGTTATTGAATAAGCACTCCTTTCCTGATTTATAACTGTCATCAACACCAAGAAAGGGCTGAGGGTAGAAAATGTTGCAATTGAAACTCTGGAAGTCTTATCTTGCAGACTAAGACACACACATTGCTAAATTGATTAGGGCTATTTACATATGCATTACATTTCTGCAAGCAAATAAAGTTCTAAGTTGTGATGTGATGTCTAAATTTTATAGCTTTGATTTACTCAGTTTTGCATTGTGATTATATATGTGTTCATGTGATACAGTTAGGTGTAAAGTATATGTTCTATTCAATACATTTGAGATAATCTTGCCTGTAAGAAAAATGAGTAAAGATAATCTTGCCTGAAAGTGCAGCAATGTAAACCTAAACGACAGTGTTATGCAGATTATGCCATTCAAAGTGCACATATAAAATAGAAGCGCAATACTGAATTTAACTTATGCAGATATGAAAGCAATAAGTGATGTATTTGAACTTTGAACATCAAACTTGAAGTTATTTTGACTGAGACAAGAACCTGATCAACACGGTTCACGAAAAAACAAAATAGCAATTAGACAATCTAGAGGTGTAGAAACTTATAAAAAAAAAAAAGATCTAGGTGTAAAAAGATGGGGGTCAATGATATTAGGTGAAAATGCAATTGACACCAATAATTGCCTCAAGCTGTACCTTAGATGGTAAATGGTGGCAAGTTTTCAGACATTTGCCGTCAATAAGAAATTCACCTCCATAAATAGGACCAGAAGCATTTTCCTAATGTGGACAGGCATGAAATTATTAGTTATTTTTTTGATATGCACTCTAGAACTGGAGGAAATATTCCATGAAGCTCATGAATGGAAATTAATACTCCCAGCCACTGCATTGTATTGATTCACTCAGAATACAGTTTGCACTGAAATCTTAAGTCCAGAAAATGTATTCTCCCATAGTCCCATATATAAATGAATCATGCCCAAAACTTGGTTATTCCATTTTCCTTATTGTCTACACATATTTTTCGTTGTCTTTCTATGTCTTACCATTTCTTTGGTCAATGCAGAGTTCTCTTTGGCCGGCCAACACATAATCGACCTCAGAGACTAAGCCCATCAGAGATGCTCAGTATCCCGAATCTATCAAATCAAAGTTGTCAGCTGCTTCAGCCAGGTACAAATGGTTCTGTCAGGCTCCTCATTGATCTGTTATATAAATTTGCACACATTCATAATCAATATTCAAATTGTATCACTCATGAGCAGTGACTTTCCTCAATGTTCATATATAGTAACTAGCTCCATATGATAAGAAAGATTGGTATATTTATGTAGCACTTCACATATCTGTCTATTTTGGTGGATAAAAAAAAAAGGGATTTTGTCCATTTACCCCATTTTTAGGGATTTTTTTCCCACTTACCCCATTAAGTTTTTTTAATTACCTCTTACCCAATACAATCTAAGGGACTCTTCCCTAATACCCCATTAAGATTTTTTTTTTGTTTTTAATTTTTTTTTAATACCATTTTACCCCTCACCCCTTTGTTACTTAGAGAGAGAAAAAAAATGGAAGAGAGAGAAGCCATAGGAGACTTTCGCCGGAGCCCGTCACCGGCCGCCGGCCGCCGGAATCCGGTCACCGGCCGCCGGATTCCGGCCAATTTTCGCCGGAATCCGGTCACCGGCCGCCGGACATGTTTATTACCCCAATAAACGTCTATTGCTCCCCAAGGGAGGGGCAATAGAGGTCTATTGCCCCAATAGATGTATATTAGCCCCCAATAGATGTCTATTGCCTCCAATAGTCTATTGCCCCCCAACAGACGTCTATTGCCCCCCAATAGATGTCTATCAGCCATGTATTGCCCCCCAATAGCCGTCTATTGCCCCTCAATAAGACTTTCAATTGCCAGAATAAGAACTAATGTCCCTCAATTTAGACAAATAAAACTTTGATTAAAGAAAAAAACGAGGAGATTACGTCAATTCAAAATGTCTATTGCCCCTCAATAGAAGTCTATTGGCCCCCAATAGCCCTATATTACAAGATAATAAAACGTTTTTTCTTTTCTCTTTTTCTTTCATTCTGACCATAATTTACAAAAAAAAAAAACAAAACAAAATTTTGATTGGGCACCCAGAAAATGATATGGGCACCCACGTCCCCCTTCTCCCTTCTTCCTGGTTGCAGACCACCGAACGTCGTCTTCAGGCGAGTGGCGCTGAGCCAAAATCCAACCGGAAATTACGAAACCGAGCCTACAGAAGCGAGAGGACACGACGATGAAGCCACCCACGACGATAAAGCCGCCCACGACGACGGAGCCGAGGGAGGAGAGAGAGCACGTGGCAGGGAATCTGGCACCGACTATCTGCGCCGAGAGAAAATTGCAGCGATCAAAAATGAGGCGGCGACGAGGAGAGAGTCCGGCGCCGACGATCTGCACGGAAAGAAAATCACAGCGACCAAAAACGAGGCTGTGACGAGGAGAAAGAGTCTGGTGCCGGCGATCTGCACGGAGAGAGAGAGAAACAGAGAGCAAAAACAGAGGCAGCGACTAGGACAGATTCCGGCACCGGCGATCTGCACCGAGGGGAGAGAGTGAGAGAGAGTTTCCCTCGGTCAAAGTCGAAATGGAGAGAGGGTGAAAAGAGATTGTCAATGGCATTGACGTAATTTGATAATTAAGTTGAGCCTAAAAGTGTCTTTTTCTTTTACATTGGGTTAGTGGGAACAAAAATCTCTTGCTGGGGTAAGTGGGATCATTTTAGTCTATTTTGATGCTTTGGGTCAAGGACCCAAAAAAAAAAAAAAAGAGAGAACACCTAGGAAGAAAAATTGCAAAGAAATAATATTAACATTAACTATTTCCTATTTCTGATATGAATTTCTGAAGATTCTGGGTATGGTTGTTAAGTATATGAGTCCAAACTGTAGCTTAAATACAATTGTGCATAGACTTTTTTATCTGGGTTTTGCCCCATTATGAAGCTTGCAATGAGTAATGCTTGACTCTCCCTGTATCCTGAGATATGCCTATTGAAACAAACAAGCGAGTTGGCCAGGGTATGCTATACTATGAGCATTTAGTATTTGTGTTTCAGGAAAAGGCATATATTTAGGTAGATCAAGTGTGAGCGTCAGAGGTCATGGTTTTGGCATCAAAGGAGGTTTAATGCTGTGAGAGGCTTCATTATGAAAATTATCTGAAATGGATGAGAATGATATGAAGTTTGGTTTTGGTGTAATTGTGAAGTATCAGGAATTAAGTACTTCCAATTTTTTTTTTTACGCTTATTCTCATCGATGAAGCTTTTGGTTTCTGAATGACTAACACTATTACCTAAATTCAGGTGTTGGAAAGAGTTGCCTACTTTTACGATTCTCTGATGGCTCCTTCACAACCAGCTTCATACCACTATTGGGTTTGTATTCTTAGAAACTTTGGACATTTTATATTCAGAAACTCTTTAGCAGATAAATATTGATTTATCACATTAAGTCAATTGGATGATGATCTATGCTTATAGAATATAGAAATATGGCATTATAAAGTGAAATGTGTTTTTTGTTTTAATGTACTAGAGTCATTACATGAATATATCTTATAATGCAAGATAGCCAAATTTAGTACCAAATTTATAATTTTCGACCATTTTGAAATTTGTAAATACACAAGTCTGGTTAGAACACCAGTTTTTGCGATCTGCAAAATAATAACAACTTCAGTTACATTCCATATCCAGCATGAAAATAAACTGATTTCCAGCATGAAAATAAACTGATTTCGTGAATTATCTTCGCTACTTTATCACGCATAGAATTTAGGAAGAATACAAACCCGCAGCAGAGCGCGGGCAACTTTTTCTAGTGCAATACTAAAACAAGGTTGCGGTACTGTAGCTTAGGAACAATGCCATCTTAGTAACAGTACCGGCTCAAGCCGAGCCGTTCATGAAAAGATTGTTTTGCCCTTCTATGTTTTACAGAATTGCATGTAGAGGAGTCCACCTGTGCTGTTACGTGTTTGCTTCTCCTTCCATCGATTAGCATTGCTTGAGTACAGAGAGTGACAGAGGTAGAGAGAGAGAGTGAGGGTCTTCTTCTTTGCTTCCGCAGAAAGAGAGAGAAGGGAAATGGGTTCTGGTTCCGCGCCTAAGCCAAGAATTGGTTATGGTTCTGATCATCTCTGCATCTTCGTTTCCCCTTCAGCTTGAAATTCAATTTCTTTCCGATTTTCATTCACAACTATCAGCCGTGGAATACCCCTTTCAAATTTGCATGTATGAAAAATCAAAATTTTTTACGACACTACCATTCACCGAGGTATAAAATCCTATCGATCAGCCACAGAGTTCTGTTTTGTTTTCCGCTCTCTCCCCGCTCTTCTTTTCGTCAGTCGTCTCAGAGCTTCTTCATATTGATCGGCGCAATGAAATCCCTTCTGAGCTTCATCGCAAACCCTAAATAAAAACTTGAATTCGTCACCAGCAAGGTCATTAAGTGGGTGGATTTTTTTTCTTTGATTCTAGATTGTTCAATTTTTTTAATGCATGTTCGTTCTGGGAATTTTTTTTTTTTTTATGCATGAATAGATTCGTCGGAGGCTCGGCGCCTTCGATAAGTGTTTTTGCTATCTAGAATTTTGTTGGGTACCGATTAATTTCCCACTTTGAATTTAGCATGAGAATTGATTTGGTTACAGGAGACCGGTTATTGGGCGAAGGAGAAGATGATTCTTTTTGGTTTGCTATGAATCTGGTTTTGTGTAATTCGTCAGTTTGGTTGTGTATGTGTTCAAATTAAAGTATGCAGCTGGTTCTTTTGTTTTGTATTGTTGAGTGGTTGAATGAAGTTGAATACTGTGCTATTTGTCCCTGTGTATCAAAATTAACCTTGCATCAGTTGTGTTGTTAAATTCTTGAATTTTTCATTTTCTCAAGTTGAGTAGTTTCAGCATAGATATGAGGTTAGATGTAAGTTCAGTTCCAGTGGAAACATGATGTTGCATAGTCATATTTTATGTAGTTGACATGGTCTGATACTCTAATGTAGATAAACCCATATGTCATTGGAATTCTTGAAGAAGCTGGCCTAAAATTTGTAAGGAAGGATGACAGAGGAAGAAGAATGGAGCTGGTTTTTCTTCTGGTCTGATGTTTGGCTGCCTTGCTTACATTAACTTGAACATTTGTCAGAGTTTAGTTCTTTATAGTTGCACAAATTCCTATTCTTTTGTATACGTACTGAAAAGTGTTTACGGTGTTTTCTGTCTTGAAGCTTATTAATTTATGTATCTATTATTATTATCATATTGGCAGGGTGATTTTCTACTTTGCACGAAGTTTTCTGAATATGGAAACTATGGGGAAGAAAAATGACAGTGAGCAGAATGGAGAGACTGCGAACCAAGGCCCCCCCCTTTGAAATGATACCGCGTCACTTCCCTCTCAGGCCATAATAATTTGACCAGGACTTGCTTGATGGTGTGAGAAGGTATGTTACATGGATAGAGTTTCTTATTGGTGCTTAATTTGCTTTACATGGTGGTTGAGAGTTCAGTTAATTTCACTTGATAATTTCTTTTCTTATGGCAGATGTGTGGAGCAAATTGACAAAGCTAGCCGCGGGATCTGAGTGCCGATGAATTGAAGGTGGTGCAGGTAAGCTTTTCAACATTAATCTTGATGACTGATTTATGTTTCTGTAATTTACATATGATATTGACTCAATTTCTTCTTGCAGACTAAGGGAATGCAGGACCCAGCGTCGTGTTATCCGGAATTGAGCCGCTAATGCAGAAGATACATTGTGAAATTTGGCTCGTAGATGCTGGAATTCTAGCTGCAGTTAATCAACAGGTGATGATCATCTTCGTATTAACAAGAAATGTTATTGTTGTGTCATGGACTAAAAATTATGATAAGTATGTACATTCTTTGTTACTTAAGAAGCTGGATATATCTATGAAATGCCTGCATAATTAAACGTTCCCAAGATAAGTGAGCTGTATAAAATTTGTGCATAAACTATAGCCAAATATATTTGCAGCCCATGGAGTAAGAAGGAAGAGACACGTAGCTAGAGACTGGAATGATCACGCAATGCGCATGTTAAGCTAAGGACAAATAGAGATTTTATGGTCAGCAGTCAATTTGATAGAATGATCGATCTTAACCAACCCTTATATTATCCTACATTTTTTTAAATCCCTTTAAATAATATTCTGAGATGATTTCTTGCTTCTATAATGCTATATACATATGCATTCTTAAAGCACTTAGATGTGTTATTACAGATTGAAAGGAGTTGTTAAACAAAACAAAGAGTACGAGTCTCAGTTAAAAACTCTTTTATTCCAAATAGGATGGTTAACATATGAATATGCAAGTCCTACGATGTACAGAAGGCTTTAGGAAAAATTGGGTTGGCAAGGATTTCACTGCCATTTTATCATATTAGTATCTTAATATCTCTCAGTTTTAAGTGAAAACTGTGTTTCTGCATACCCTTTTACATATTATGCATACATGTGCTTTTTACATGTTATGCATATATCATTAGGGCTTCAGATTCTTATATTGATAACAATGACTTTCCGAGAGCCATAAATGATATGCTCTTTGTGATCGATCTCATGGAAAACCCTATAATATTTGAACCCTAAACCATGTAAATTTGAATCTGTTAGTGTGGAGAAGGTTGGCGAGTGCATTGTGAATTTGTGATGCATATCAGCTGCCACTGTGGGGTACCCTATCAGTTTCTTCTTGCTAGAGGCAAATGCTACGACAAGCTCATATCGTATTAGACTGTCTGTAGATTTCACTACTGACTTGACTAAGAGGACTCATCATTCATTCAGTTTCTTTGCCTTTTCTGGTTTTTAGTTCATACTGTTTTGGAAATACAGATAAAGCTATAATTCTTTGCAAAGGGATTCTTTTTAGATAATGCTTACAGAGTCACAATGAGATAATCAGCAATGGAAACTTCTGGTCAATGTCTCTACTTTGTATTCAGTAATTATGCAGTTATAACAACTTGACATGAAATCATGTTCATACTTGATTATGCTCTCATAAGAAAAAGCCCTCAGTGCCTTTTTTGTTTGGTTTCTTTTAAGCTATTTTTTGCTTAAAACGACGATGCCACACCCCACCCCCCCCCCCCCCCCCGGGGTGCGGCCGCTGCCGCCCGGCGTTCTTAGCAACTTGATATCTGATGAGTAGATGAGCTTTTCATTTACTGATCATTTTATGGAATTCATGCTATGAGTGGAGAAACTGATTCTAGAAACTATGCTTTTGCAGCAGGTTGTCGAATCTGAGAATATCCTGCAGAGCTTTCTTAACGGTTCATTTCAAAGTAGTGCAGTGAATTTGTACAAGTACACCTGCCTTCATTTGTTGAGGAAGCTATTGGAGAGACCCAGAAGCCGACCTATGCTTCTATAGTATGGACAGAACCTGTTCGCCATTATTGTATCTTAAAAATATCATAATTTTTGTATTTGACCCAATTTGCCTACTTGATATTTGACCCAATTTTCCTGCTTGATTCTTTTTTGAAGTTGCGCATTGCTAAAGGACAAGCTGCATCATCTGTGGCTCCTCAGCATTCAATTTACGAGACTGCACTACTGGCTTCAGATTGGAATGACTTTTCAGTCCAATGCAGTTGAAAGGGCTGTAGCAGAGACAGCAGGAAGTTTCCACCCTAGAAGATGAAGGTGAACCTCTTGGCTTCCTTCAATTGTTACCATTGAGCCTTAGGGATTCAGCCTTTATGAGTTATACTGCTCTATTAAAGATCATATACTTTGTTGTTACATACATTTCATTTTTGATATATCTGATTGGCGCAATACTGATTTTAACAATTTTCTTTAAATAAGGCCTTGGACAGCAATATTAAGAATATGTTATTTGTAATATGTATAAATTTGATAACATTCGCAGTTAACGTTTTTTTAGCAAACAACCCCGCAGCATCGCGTGGGTCAACTACCTAGTTCTCTCTTCTAAAGATGCAACAGTAACTCCCCTTATGAATAGTGTGCTGACGGTTTTGCCCTTTTGTGTGTTTAAGGAATTGCAGAGCCCACCTGTACGATTTATGTGGCACCGTGTTTTCGTCTTCCGCGTGTCTTCTTCTCCTCTCCACCGAACGACCTCTTGGGGGAGAGACATCACATCAGAAAATGCTGCAGACACCACTCAAATTACATATTCTGATCGTACACCATTGTACCTTTAAACCCTCTGCCTGTCTCGAGTAAATCTCGATTGCCACGGAGTGTTGTGCTGTCTCTTTCTGGCCATCTGCCGTGTTGTTCTGTTGCCATGAAGAGAGAGGGTTCGATCGGTAGCCTAAAAGAGAGAGGTAGAGTATCGGTTTAATCCAGAGAGACAGAAAAAGAGAGAGATAGATAGAGGGCGAGGAGTTTGCATGACTGGCGATTTGAGCTGTTTTGGCGCAGAGATTTTGGTTGTTGTTTGCTGACGAGGTATCAGGCAGCAAAGATTATTAGTTTTGGGGGTGAATTCAGATTTCCTTTTGTCTTCATTGATTCAGAAGAGTTTCAATTTATCTGATTTCTGTTTATTATGGTTGTCTTGCAGTTGTCTACTATTTGGTTGGTAATTTTTTCTTCGTCAATAATGTTTGTGTTGATTCCCTCTGATGTTCTTAATTTGCTGAAAAGAAAAAGTGGGATTGTTCGAGGTTCAATCTTCTCAGGATTATTTGCTTGGGAACAAAGAAAGAAAGAAAGTAGGGATCAATATTCGGGAACCTCTCCTTCTGGAAAAACAGGTCCAATGGTGGCTGGAATTTAAGGTCAAAGCTTAAACTATTAAATTAAAGTGATTTCAGTGATCAGTCAGTCCATTCTCTACTTGATCAAAGTCTCGGTTTTGCAGATTTTTTATTTCTGTTTTTTTTTTTCAGTAACTTTTTTTTAGTTGATGTTTATTATTGCATGATTCTTTGTTGAAATGAAAGTGCTATTGCTGATAACTTTTTGTTGAAATATAATGCAGGTCCACTTGACCCAATCCCAGCATCAAGCAGATCTTGGTAAGAATTTTTCAATTTTCTACCTACAGGACTTCTCAATGTGCATGCATCCCTAAATTACAGTGTTAACCTATCTCAAGTTTATGGAATGTTTACCCATCATTTAAGTCATCAACTATGAAAAAGGCTAGCACTAGGAGCTAACAAAGTTTTTTTTTTTTGCAAATACAGAGATATAGCAACCTGTTAAACCAATATCTCCAGCAATAAAGCCTCATTATTGTTACAGGTATATGCTAGGCAAATGTTATTTATAATTACTGATCACTACAAAAAAAATTTGAAAACAAATAATCAATGGACCTATAAAGAAATGTATGGGATTATGTTTAGATCTTCAAGGACGATGCAATTTAATGGTTTAGTTGTCTGAGCTAATGTCCTTTTGAATTTGGTTGATCTGAATACACAATTCAGTTGGGATTGCAATGACCTGCATTATGATTTAAATCAGATGTATTATAGATTTAAAGTGATAGGACCTGCATTTTGGTATTCAAAATCTAATCAGATGTGTTCTTTGTTTCCATGTTCAAATCAGATGTATTATAGATTTAGAGTGATAGGACCTGCATTTTGGTATTCAAAATCTAAACTGATGCTTTATGAGGTTTAGCTTGGGTATTAGTTTGTTTATTATGTTGGGGATGTTATAGTTTAGGAATTTAGTATGTAATAGTATGGAATAAACTGAGCAATGGGATAATCTGAGATAAACTCTACTTGAGCTCATAATATTATCAGCCTCTTGCTTTTGGAGTTTTGATAATAACTTTCTTCTATATCGACTAAGATGGTAAAGACCAACAAAATAAGTCCATCTATGCTTTCTGTTTGTTAAATTGTGTTTATTCGTATGTAATGTTTTATATAGGTGCCAGCAATTCTTTAGCTTTCATGACAAAGTTGATCTCTTTTTCTTTTGTGTACAAGATTGCTTTCATATTGTACTTGGTCTGACTTCTTTCTGTTAGCCACTTTTGTTTTCATTTTTTGGTTTTGGATTCTGCAGATCTGAAGCTCAAAAGATCAATTCATTGGTATTTAGATTATAAAGAATGACATCTTGAAGCCAATTACATGGATACAGAATGCTAAAAACGACAGCCAAAAATTGATGGATCGATCTGCTATTGGGTTGTCTCCTTGGAAAAGGGCATTATGCGCTCCTTAGACAAGCAGAGCTAAAAACATTGGTGGATCTGCATGCGAATGAGGTTTGCTTCTTACTAAATGCATAGAGCAAACAAGTTGAAGGAAATCTGTCTTTTGTGACAGACTTCTGTTATGCAAAGCAGGGCCAGGGAAAGGTGGAGATTTGTTGCATCATGAAAGTACGACTATTGGTGATGCTTTGGATTTGATGCAGAAAACTTTTGCTCTGTGCCTTTTCTTATCTAAGTATTGCTTGATTCCTTGGATTCGTGCTTATTTGTGGTTGCATGTTGATTTTGCAGGTGAGGCTTACTCTTGAGGAAAAGAGAGGAGACAATAAGTGGGTTCCGCCGATACACAGCAAAAGAGAGGAGATGAGAGGAGGGACAAGGGGATGGGAAGAGCATGAATCTGGCTATTTGATTGTTAAAGCATCAGGTGAAAGTCATTCAGTTTGTAATTGTCTCTTTGACTGGATGGGGTGTGCTTATCTTTAGTGGATACAAGTTTTTCACCGGAGACAAAGGCAAGATGGAAGAGGTACTTCATGTTTTTTTAAACCTTCAGCATTATGTTCTGTTTTTTTTTCT
The DNA here is from genome assembly GCF_958449725.1 of Rosa rugosa. Taxonomy (NCBI): domain Eukaryota; kingdom Viridiplantae; phylum Streptophyta; class Magnoliopsida; order Rosales; family Rosaceae; genus Rosa; species Rosa rugosa. Next base: position 25,696,877 of record NC_084823.1, read on the forward strand.
TTGGGTTACGGTTTGACCTAGACATTAAATATGCAAAGTGACATTTCATTTCGAGGTTGTTTGGATGTGTATTGTTGTCAATATGAAAAAAAAAGTGTGTAGTGGATTCTGCTCATAATTTTAAGGCAGTGAAGCAAACTCATATGGATCCCTTTATATGATTCTTTTCCTAAAAGATCCAATGCGAATATTTTGCACATCATGTTGTACTGCAACCTCATTACCTGCAATGTTATTTGCTTTGGGACCCAAGTGCCAAATTTTCCAGAATTTCTGCCCCCATCTTAACCGTCTTCTCTTTTACATGCTTTCATGGAGATTGAAGGTTGCATTATCGAGCTCACCGCTAAACTGAAGCTTTTTTAGTTTTACCCACTTAAGAGAAAGTCTTATGGAGATTCAATGCTGAATCAGACTTGGTAAGTTTGGTGGTCAACTGCAATGTCAAAAGACTCTTTAACCTGATAGTTAAAAACTTATGGGTTCCCTTTGAGTTGCATTTAGTAGCACGATCTGGTAGTAAGACACATTGATTAGTTACGTTTCTGAAAAGTGAAAACCATGTAAACAAACTAAGTCGATCATCTTTGAACAAAATTTTTACTGTCCAAGTTTTTGTTTTGTTTTGTTTGGACATACCTCATGATATTTAGAAGCATTGCTTTTTTATATGAGTCGATTAATGGCTGACATGATCCCTCTATACTACCTCATTGACTTTTCGTATTTCATCAGAAATGGGTCTAAATGATTTGCTTTGTCTATTCTTCTAGGGAAATATCTAAGGCATGCATCACCATGTGGCACGATGGAGTTCGATTCTATTAAGCATCATATACCTTTCTTCCCCTGGATTGCATCAACAGGAAATGGAGCACCTGGATGGAAACAAGCACTCTCAGCTTTACAATGTCAAGAAGGGTAAGAGTATGTAAAAATAAAATTTGCTAAATTTTGATCATATTAATTATTTCCAACCACCATTCCAAAGCCTATGAGATCAAAATTTTTTGGATTATATAATGATTGAGATCAACCTTACTTTTGTAATTGTTTTTATGTCCCATAAAATTGCTAGGCAAGGTAAGTTTGGGTCAGGCGGTTTGTTGCAGATGTAGGAGTTCAGAGAGGTTTTTAAACAAAATTGTGGCCTTTATGCATGGTTTTGAAGACGAGGAATTAATTGACATTTGAATTGATAGTGGCTATATCAGCTAGCATTGGTTCTATTGCTCATTCAAAAAAATAAAATAACAATAAATAAAGAGATGATCACCAGAGAGGAAGGAATTGTTCAAAGCAAAACCGAGCAAGAACCCAAAAAGGCAAGTTTTAAAATTTTCGCTTCAATTCTAATTTCAGGACCGTACTCATTGTTTGCAGTTTCTTTTCCACTTAGTTTTTGCGTTTTATCTACTCTGTCCGTTCTATTTAGTCATCCCTTAGTTAATGAGCCAATCTTTTATGTATAACCTTCATTTGCTCTGTATATTTCAGAATTCAGACACAACTATGAAGATGAAACAACACCATCAGATCAGACCAGCACAAATACATTGGTTCAATCTGATACAAAAGACCTTACCTAGCCACTTCTGCTTTGTAATCTTATGCTTTTTGTCAAGCTGTGCAACTTTTTTCCATAAGGACCATTCTCTATGTTTTTGGTAATGCTAACGGTCCATGAAAAACAATCAACCAAAACAGCAGACATTTTGTACATCTACGGATCAATGTACATAAAAGCTTTTTTGCTATTCTTCTTTGTTTTCTCATTCAGTTTTTTTGCACATTACACCAATTGTTATTGCGACTAAAAAACCCGCAGCATCGCGCAGGTCTTTCTAACTAGTATATATTAAAATTCTTCCATGAACAGCAAGCACAACCTCATAACAAAAGACATGTATTGATTAATCACTGCAGAAAGATAGAAAAGAAGTCCAGACTAATACATCATTGAAAATACAAGGTGTTTATTTAGTTGCCTACAAAAGAAGAGACATTAAATAAATGGATGTATGCAGGTTACTGCAAACCAGACATTAGTAAATGGCTTCGCGAAGCATTTCGACCCAAATATCCTTAAACTTACAGTGGAAATTCTTTCTAAACCAGTTCCGGATTTCCAGATACAATTCGTTGGGATTTTTACTCCACACCTCTCTCAACATAGCACGGCTGTGTATCTTCTTCTCCCCCAACTTCAACAAGAGATTCTGAACCCGTTCTCGATTTGCTGCCACTGGCTTTAAAACAGTACGAGGATGTTCTGCCATGAATGCACGCACAGGTCTCAGGCAACGCAGAACCTTGCCGTCCAACAAAGCAAAAGCAAAAGCTTGCACTGCACCTTTAAACTCAGTCTCATCAATAGGCAAACAATGTTCTGGAAGCTTCCACAAATGAGGACCAAAGGTTGGAGTGACATTGTATAGTACCTTGTCACTTACACGGTCATAGTAAGGTGCACTGCCCTTTGGGAGCTTGCATAAGACCCGACCACAGTCAACAAGCCATTCTGGTTCGATACAAGTAACACCGTGCATGTATGGTTTCTTTTTCTGTATCAACTCACTGTACACCAAATATTCAGGAGCAATTTTAGAAACAGATGACTGGCGGTCGAGGAAGACATTCTCATTACTCAAGCAGGTTTGATACTGATTTTTACTTCCTTTAATGCGCTTGGCAACTCTATCTGCCCAACCAGCACAGATGGCCCGGCACAAGAGGCCTTCCTCATCCAAAGAAAGAGGGATAACATCAGCCCTCCAATCATGTTCAACATCTTCCTGACTACCATGGATCCATGAAAATTCACCACCAGAGACACCACTATGATAAAAGACAAGTTTGAGTAGCTGCTCTCTCAGCTCGGATATTTCATGCATGGTTTCTGGGTGTAGAGCATTGTCCTTGCAGAAATGCAATCGGCTCTTGGAAAGTTCATAGAGCCGCAAAACATAAGCTCTGGAAAGGGCATCACTGCTATGACTACTAAAATTTTCACAAGACGCTCTCACTTTCTTCTCTTTGATCACTCTCTCTTGCTTGTCTATAACTTCACTGTGAACTGGAGCACTGGAATTTCCATCAATTAAGTCATGGTTTTCTGTGCAACTGTCTTCAAACTGACTAACAAAAATATTTGACAAACTCAAAGCTGCAGCTGAAGCAACTGCATATGCTAGTACTAAATTAGGTCGTTTATAGCTTTTCTCCTTATTCAACATTTTGATGGCTGTTAGGAGCATCTTAGAGTGGCGAGGACTTATGGGGTAATAAGCCATGGCCTTCCCTAGAGGTGTCACTTCTCCATCCTCAGTAAGCGCTTCGAGGATCTCCAAGCAACGCTGTCCTCCATTAAGAGCATCATCCTTTGGACGAGTAAGAAAAGGAAAAGCAGACAACTGGGATGCACAAGGGAGAAAAAAAAAAGGATCAGATTACAAGAGCACTTGATATATAATAGAAGAAACAGTATCGAACACAGTCTGAGAACCTACCAAGGATGAGACAAAAGAGTGAACAAAACTATGAAGATGGATAAAATATCAATAGCAAACAAATCACAAAATAACAGGGATTATTGAAAACAGATCTAACCAAGCTTTAAAAATAGTCATAATTTTTTTTAACAGTAATAAATAGCTTAAGTCCCATCAAGAGATGTTCTGCTGTTTAAGAATAGATCAAGAATTGTTGGACTCACCTCAATGTCCATGGACTTCAAAAGAAGGATAAGACCTTCAAGAGGGACTTTGGATATTTCAGATGGGGAACTGTCATCGAAGATATTATTAAATGCTGCCGAAGAATAAAGGCGGAAACAGTGACCAGGCCCTGTTCTTCCAGCTCTTCCTGCACGTTGAACAGCCGACGCCTTACTAATCCACTGTACTTTATATATTTCACTTCCATTTTTAAAGTTGTATTCCTTCGATTTCACTTTTCCAGTATCGACAACATACTTTATCCCAGGTATAGTGACAGAGGTTTCAGCAACATTGGTGGCCACAACAACAAGCCGTTCTCCCTCCTTTACTTTATCAAATACACGATGCTGAGCTGCTGCAGGCAGCATGGAATAAAGAGGAAGAACACGCAGAGAGCCTGGAACACTATCGTCTACAACCGCATCTTTTTTCCCCAACCTGCGACTATGATTGGATTGGCTAGAGCAAAAGTCTAGAGTTCGTGAAATAGGTTCTTTGCAAGAAGTAGAATCTGAAGAAGATTTTCCAGCCAATGATTCAAAAGAGGCTTTCAGTGATGCAATGCTCACGTTCTCTCCTAAAATCTGTGCAACCTCACCATCGACTTCTGGGGCATCTTGACACAATGAATCCGCATCGTCACCAATAATTTCCAGCTCACTCTCTGTTTCTGTATCATATGAAGAACCAAACTCATCGTCATCTACCTCGCACTGATCTTCATCAGTGTAACTAAATACATCATTCTGATGGTTGGCTGAATGAAATGCTTTGCTGTTCTCCTTCATATTTACCTCTCCAACAGAGTTTATTACAGAACCTTCCATCACACAACACCCTTTTTTTTTTTTCATAGTCAGTTCCCTTGAAGCTCTACGTAGCTTTTCACACAATACCTCCACTTCCCAGTACCCAGTGACAAACACAAGTATGCCTCCTTGTGGCATATTCTTGTGAATTTCCAAGACCTTTTTACATGCTTCCTTAGTATAATCAGCTTTAGTTGTCGTCGAGAACTGAATGTCTACTTTAAATTGTCTAGACAAAACATTTATCTCTTGTGGGGGGTCAGGAAACAGCTTCCTATAAGAAATGAAGTCTTCCACTGGCATGGTAGCACTCATGAGCACAAGCTTCAGTGGAAAAACAAGTTTCTCCCGATCTATAGATATTCCTAAATGCGAGTACTGCTGCAAAAACTCCTGCTGACGTTCGTACTCTTTCTGCCATGACATGCAAATGATTATTACAATGGGTTAGATAATATAAGATCTAACCATTTGCACCAGTATTAAGATTCACCTGACGACAAATGATAACACGTGAAAGCATTCCAATGAGTGTATCTGTGCTCAAGTTCCGCTCATGAACCTCATCAAGAATTATCACAGAGTATCTCTTCAACCAAAAATCACCCTGCACAAAAGAGGAGTTCTTATGAACTACACTAGAAAGTCTCAGACAACCATACTCCAAAATGTATCAATGCATACATACTACGAATAATGTATATCGCGCAGCATGCCCGTTAATATTTTAGCAAGACACTACCATTTTTATGCAATTTTTTTTCCCTAATAGTCTTCTGAAAAATCCAAAAGCTGAAAGCTATATTGCAGCAGCCATATCCAGGTTTTTGTTTTTAACCCAAGAATATCCAATAGGCACTGGTCACTAGGTCTCCTATCAAAGGCTTACTAAAATTCCTAGTTATGGAGTAGGCTTACTAAATAAGTAGCCTGTGGAATATATATCCATGCATAGTGAACCCTAGAATACTAACACCATGTCCAAATTTCAGAGAGATGATTTTAAGTGGATAAGTTCATAGTCACTGGGCTTACAGAGGCATCTGTCAAATGCTTACTGAAATTCGCATTTATGGAGCAGCTTACTAAATAAGAACACTCCAAAAATTCTCATTAGTGGGTAACTTACTAATACTCAGGATATATACAGAGAACCCACATTGTCAATCAAAGTGGGTGTGAAAAAACAAGTACACCCTTGCACCTAAATTAACTGTTTTTAATAAATGAACAACATTATAGTAATAAACAAGAGAACAAGAAAAAAAAAGAACTTCCACTTTTTTTTTTTGCCTCTCTTTAATCTCTCACTTAAACCTCTCCGCTTCATGTTTTCTACACACATTCAGTGTGTTTCCCGTCTAGTACATATCAACAGTGTGTTACTATTTCAGACTTTCCCGTCTAGTACATATCAACAGTGTTACTATTTCAGACAGAAAAATACTTGCTACAAGATCTTTTTTTTTTTTTTTGGCAGATCTAAGTAGCCCATAGGCCCACAGCCATGCACAAACCATTCCAGCACCATTCCAAAGTTTTTGTTTTTATTTGTCTGAACTCAGGACCCTGAACCCGCTTCAGGGACCCAGGTTCATAACTGAGACCCCCTGCTAAACCCTACAATTGATAAATTTATATTAAGTTGACAAGTCCAGAGCCACTAGGCTTACTAGGGATTCATATTGCAGATGCAAAAGGAGGGTAAAGTCCATCAGTGTAATAGGTCTGCCTTACAGACAAACAGGTTCCAAAGTAAAACCCAAATAGATATACTAGCGTAGATGGAGAAATTTGTATGCTTAGCTGTCCATAACAGAACACGTAGTAAATAATATCAATTGGTCAACTAACCTGGAGTTCTCGTAGCAATATTCCATCCGTCATGAAGTTGATGGAGCAACTTTTGCCTATCTTTTTGTCATATCTAACTTGATACCCAACCTCCTCACCCACGCGTACACCAAGCTCATATGCCACACGACTAGCAGTAGCATAGACTGCAATGCGACGGGGTTGAGTAACACCAAGGATACCACTTCCAAGAGGAGACACACTTGAACCAATGCCAACTTCATAAAGAAACTACACAATGCCAAACGAAATGGGGAGTTTATAAGTTTCGAGGGGAGTTAAACAAGGTATCTGGGAATGATTATTAGAATGACCAAGCATATAAAAAAAATATAATGAGGAAAAAAAAATGATAAAAGCAAACCACCTGTGGAACTTGGGTTGTTTTACCACATCCAGTCTCTCCGCGTATAATAACAGTGGAATTTTCATTTATGGCCTCCATTATCTCTTGCTCCATCATTATAATAGGAATATCACTCCTTGCCTTTACCACTTCAGGAGGTCTTGATACATGCCGCCTATTTTTTGGATCTTTCAGAATACTTGGTGCAGGAAGCTTTGAGCTGTAACTTGACTCAGGACTCTCTTCTACTTTATCCTGCATGAGATGCACCCCATACCTACGTAGTCAATAACAATATTGATAAAGCATCGAGGGATCATATAAGGACCAAATCACTCTAGATCGGATTTGGTACAAAAAAAAAATAATTGGTCCAATCCTATAATCTGACAAATTACTGATAGTGTAAACCATATCAGATCCACTGAGTTGAAAACTTTACTGAAATAAATTAGGGGTTTACATGTAGAATAGGAATTCAAGTTACACAAATATACTCAATACCATATCCAAAATGCACATGTGATGATAAGATGCAATTAGCTGATAAATGAATTGCTATATTTGAATGAGGAAAATCGCCGGGGATATAATCCATCCAGTTATTAAAATTACAGAATCTGAATAGAAAAATTACCATGAAGTTTATGCTTTCACTCCAGTTATGATCCATGCTAGAAGTTCCATCTTCTGGTAAAGAGTTGTCATGAATATCAGGAGGCCTTGTGCCACAAAGTAGCATTGTAGAGGAGTCCGAACAAGTAGACGTGTTCTTTTGTACCATTAACGATTGATCCTGTGTTGATTGAGTTATTTCCGACTCAGGTTCACTTTCACTGGAAGCATGGGATGTAAGTTTCAAGTGGAGTAAACCTTTGCTGCGTTTAACCTTTCTGGACTCAACCTAACACGAAGAAAAAAATAGTGGGACTAAAGACATGAAACAAAAAAAGTAAATAAATATCAATAAGGACAAATCCAAACCTGGCCAATATTTCGTGATGACTGGAGAAGAGCCCGTGCACCCTCTGGAATCTTATATTTCCTGCTAGTGCAAAGAAAACAATTGGATCAAAGATGGGACTAAAATAATAATCAACAATCAAAAAGGCAAAAGGATCTCACTCTAACGCCTCAACGCTTTTTGATAGCACAAGGTCGTTTTCCTTCTCCTCCTTCAACTTCTTAAGCTTCCTTTTGTGAGATGTGCTCATCCTCCTCTGGGTTTCTCTAAGTTTCTGACATTCCTGAGGTAATCAAATTGATAAATCCTTGAGACTTAAAATACAAAATGTGAATGCTCAATTGCTGCCCATACATTGATACATACCTCATTGGTTCGCTTTCTTTTATTATTCCTTCTCTTGTCTGGCAACATGTTCATCAGCCAGCTCCCTTCAAGCTCCAAAATTTAAGTTAACAAGAACCAAAACACTGAATGAGTTCTGAGGCTTGAGAGTTGAGAACAAACTCTGGTGCTGCGGCTGCGCGCTCAAAGTTCTTCCCTTTATCAATTTATATTTATATATATATCGGTCAACACTTCTCATATTTGCCAGGCCGCCCCCAACACTTCTCATATTTACTGGGCCGCCCCGTTTTAGCCCTTAAAACCAGAGTTCTAAATATCTGCGATATTTCTGATATATCTTCCGATATCCTCCTTTTTCGATGTACCGATATGTCTTAGGGGGTGAATATCTTATCTTCTACAGTTTCTGCGAAATTTCTCCGACATCGTCAAAGTAAATAAATATCTGTAAAATCTTATGGAAAAAACAAAAAATATAAAAAATTAAGTAATTCTCTAAATGCAAATCTGTGTGAAGACAGATCTCCTCAAGGCAAATTTAGGCGAGTAGAAAATCCCCTCAAGGCGAATCTAGGTGAGGAGAAAATCCCTTCAAGGCGAATCTAGGTGAGGAGAAATACCCTCAAGGAGATTCTGGGTGAGAAATAATTCTCTAAATGCAAATTTGTGGGTGGAGGTGAAAGATATGATTATATGAATATGGACAATCTTCTGTGGGTGGAGGATTAAACCAATTTACCTGTGAAGGTAAGATCATACCACCTAAGATGAAGATCACGGAGTGAGAACAGCTAGTCATGGTGCTCAAGAGAAGACCTGATATGGGAGGAGGACTAGAGGTGCAACTGATGATCAAAGTACCCGGCCCCATCTGATGTTTCTTCAATTGCCTTAAGTTTTGACTCTATCAATTTAGGCACAGAGCGCAGTGGGATCTCAAATGAATCTCATAAAGGCAACAATCAATTTGGCTAGAACGCTTATGGATATAATCAATATAGAGAAGTATATGATCAGTCATCTAGTTGGATTCATCCTTATTATCCCTTTATAGGGAAACAGTGAACAACTCTAAAGAGATCTATAACTATCATGTTCATCACTACAATTCGTACTATATAAGTCATATGTTTTGGTCTGATTATTGCAATTTCGTATACCAGCGAGCGGCTTTTCAACTACCTAGAGTCTCTTTTTGGATGTAGATGAAGTTGTCATTCATATGTATTTATATGTAATTCTAATAAATTGACATTTTCAAAAACGATATATTTTCTCCTATATCCTCGATATATCCCCGATATTTCCGATATCTTTTTTTTTTTTAAGTTCCGATAAATATTCAAAATCGATATTTAAAACCTTGCTTAAAACTATAAACTAAGTCAACTTAAAGACAACTCCAACCATGAAATCTCATTTTAGGGGTGCTATCATTATTTTAGAACCTCGTTCTTGCACTATTTAAAAAATAAGAAAAAAAATATAGCACCCAATTGTCATCTTCAACCAATTAGGTCATTTAGGTACTACATAGGGGTGTTATTTTCGCTATTCTTGATTAAAATATTAGGGCTTGTTTTAGTGGGCTTAAAGGGTCGGGCTGGGCATGCATCCATGATACAAGGGCCAAGGCGGCTTGAAATGGGCTTAGAGCCTGAGGGCCAAATGATGACCCCTTAAGGCAACTCCAACAATGGGGGTTCTATTCCATATTTAAAACTCAAATGAGACTTGAGCTCTCCAACAATCCATTTTAGGACAACTCCAACGGTGGGAGTGTCATACTAGTTGTAACGTCCCGTATCTCAATTTACATGTTTACTAGTCATTTGGACGGTAAACGACCTTTACTTTCACTTTTACTGTCGTTTTAGTACTTTTAGTGGCCCTAAAAAAATTGACTTTTTGTTCGGGTCAAAATTTGAGAAAATGTTCTTCATGAAAGTTGTAGAGGACGTTAAACCGAGCGCGTGCATATGTGGTACGTAAAAATCGGAGTTCGTATACGAAAGTTATAAGCGAAATACGAAAATTACTGTTCATGGTAGATAGTATATATTTGAATTTTTACTGTTGGGCCAGGTAACTTTTCATTTCTCTCTCTCTCTCTCCTCCTCCCCGCGTCTCTCTCCCTCTTCTCTGCAACTCCGGCCACCTCTTGATTCCGGCCACCTGGGAACGAACAAGTGCCACCGCTGGACTCCTCTACTCCTACCCAACCTCCCCACGGCAATAACTCACGGCGGTTTGGACGGAAAACGAAGAATCAAGCCCGGAAACTTTACTGTAGCAGTTTGAGTCAACGCCGATTTCTCTCGATTCCGGCCATCTCCGGCCACCAAACCGGCGTCGAAGGTTCGGTTTCTGACAAGGATCATTTTCCCCCTAGCCTTGAGCCACGATTTGCAGTGTAGAGGAAGAATCGACGATTGGAAGATTACGGTCACTATTCACAGTTTGAGTTCAAGCTTCTCCTTAATTGTTGAGGTACTTCCGCTCATTTTCTAACTTGGTTACAGTTGAAAGAATTATTGGGTCCGTTGAGTAGGTGCTGCTGCCAAAGTTTGGTGGCCATCGGAGCTGGTGGCGGTGGCGGCGGCGCCGTCACTGTGGGCGGCGGTAGCGGCGGCTAGGGTAGCTTTTTAATTTCATTTTCTGGCTAGTTAAATTCTATAATTATCATAGAGCTTGTATGTGAAGTTTGGTGAATTTTGGAGGAGTTTGGAATTGTTTGTGAATTTCCGAAGTTTGAAGTTTTGTGATGGAATTGTGGGAAATCCGGCCGTTGGATTTCCCTTGTTTTCATTGTGGAATACGTAAATTGAGGAATTGGTGTTGTGGAAGAGATTTGGGTGGAATTTGAGAAGTAATGGAGATAGGGATTTTTGGGTTTCGTTTAGGTTCGTATTTATTTTATCGGATTGTCGTTTATGGAAATGTACTTGTGTACAGGACGATGTTGCGAGCTACGGCTAGATGAAGGAACTCGTTTACATGGTCGCCCAATAGTACTGTGAGTGGACGTTTGTTTTTGAATATTGATGCATGCATTTATTTTTCGAATTAATGTTTTATTAATTATCATATGATTTTAGTTTCGGATATGATTTCGGTTTTGGAATATTGCTTGGATTTTCCATCATGATTTTTGGAACGTGAGTTTTATTCGCTTGGATTTGAACTTGTGATTTAAGTGATTTTCGACGAATTATTTTCCGAGGTGATTTCCGGAATTTATTAATATATTTTATTCGTCGATATTGAGATTTCTGGAATATTTTTCGAAATGAGATTTCGATGGAATTATATTTCTTGTTTATTTATCGATTTACGGTTTTGGCATTGGGAATGCCTCATTGATGATTCTGGATTCGGTTTTGTTTCGGAACTGCGATTTATAATTGATCTAATTATTCTTTTAGCGTGTGGGACACGCTGTTGATTTATGTGACTTTTTACGAGAATTTCCGGGTACGGTTGGGAATCGTACTCGTGTGTTTTTATTCGCGGGACTTATGGGGAAGCCTTATAGATTTACTGGATTTGAATGGTTTTTACCCGCCATACCTGGGTCGTCATATTTATTGCTAGCTAGCCTATTAGTACTCCTCCCTGCTTACTATGTGTTTGTGGGTGAGTAAGAGCAGAGCATGGGATGCTCCAGAGTGTGGGACACTCCGACCCGAGCCTGGGAGGCTCCCTTCTTTCGTATGGTGAAACTTCTTCCCCATATTTTATCGTTGCTAGTCCGATTTTCACTGTAGCCAGCGGGGCTGGTCTTATCCTCTTGAGAAACGAGATTTCGGTTTTACGATACATTATTTTCGAATGTTTTGACTAGCGAGGCTAGTCGGTTTATAGTTTTGAAATCCTTGGATTTAAAGCTAAATGTGTTTTACCATTTGTGCATGCATCGAGGTTTTTAATGGAATAAATGTGGGAAAGTATGAAATCCTTCTTATTTTAAATTGTTTATTTTTGTCCACTCACGCTAACGTTTTTCGTCTACTTTCCCCTGGGCCTTTCGGTTTCTAATGCCCAGTTTGCAGGCGTTATTAGTTGAGGTCGGGCGTACATGGATCGAGGCATAGTTGACGAATAGCTTCCGCACTTCTTTGTTTGGCTCTGATCTATTGTGGGTTACTATTTTGGGTAGTCCACTTTAGGGGTGACTCGACCAGTTCTCGGTAGAGTTATCTCTAAGGTGGGCCCCGCAGGGCCACCTCGGATTTCAGGGTGAAATTCGGGGCGGGTCCTGTCACTAGTTTTGAGACTTAAACATGTTTTGGGTTTTCCAACAATGGGTTCTAGGGGGATTTGGTCTCGGAATTATGGAACTTGGTCTCAAACCAAGTCCTATATATGGGACTTTTTCACAGCCAAGACCCAACTACAGTGATCGGGACCACTGAATTGGGCTGCATCAGCCTAACTTAAACTTTAACACGCCGAAGGACAAAGTGCAAAGGACGCGCTTGGTTCTGCTGCAGGATTGACATGCACGCGCTAGAGAGAGAAGACATCCCAGAATTTGGTCAAATATGGTGGGCCCCTGCTAACCGTTGCGAGTTTACGATAGTTATGTTTTGGACGACCATGATTTGTCTATTTTGAATATGGACGGTTCTGATGTCGCCCTTTTTTTTTTATTGCAACAATTGTAATTTTGAATCTGATGGCTCAGATTTGAGGGGAAAAAATGATCAACGGCTCTTATTAAATCAAGGGTTATTAATTTCTCAAATGGTATGGAAACATATAACATAAAGTGGATAAGTAAGGCATCAGCTGCTCAACGTAAAGGAAGAGCCGAAAGAACGGGACTCGGGCACTGTCTTTATTCTTCTGCAGTATATAATAATGAGTTTCTCGAATTTTCTCCAGCTGAAATAATGAAAGTCCCTATTGATGGCGTTGTCTTTCTCATGAAATCTATGAATATTGAAAAGGTTCCTCTCTATTTACATTTACATTCCTCTAATTGTACATAACTTGCCTCGGGTTAGATTGTTCCATATCTATTTATTTCTGTATATTATTAGCTGTAGTCTGTAGATGTATTATTTGTCTTCTAGTGTTCATGGTTTGGATGTTCTTCCAACTTTCTTTTTCATTGATTGCCCCTTCTAATCTTCTATATCTGAAAGTATATATGCTTCTTTTTTCTTTTTACTTTTTTTCATCTGAAAGGATTCCTTTTTTTTTTTTTTTATTGTTTTTTGTTTTTTTTTTTCGCGTCTTTGTGTGTTTGGACGTATTCTAGTATATGACCTTGTGTTGTGGGAATCCCAGTTATCCAATTTTCATTTCCAACTCCATGTGAGCCCCGGAAAAATGTATCGAGCGTAGTGGAGGTCGTACGATAAATTATTTAACGGTCTCGGTGATCATCCAAGCGCTCGGGGAAATTTTCAGAAATTTTCACAAAGTGAAATCCTCAATTTAGGAGTTGGATAATAAAGTACATGACATGACGAGTTCGTGGAAATTTTCAGAGAAGTTTTCGAGTAATCGAGCTATTTATATCGATTTTCCGGAGTTGTGGGATTTTAGAAAATGAATTAAAGAAACATAAATTTCCCCCGCGGTGCAATCCTAGTCATCCATAAATCCACCGCTTCATCCTAGCCCTTGAATAAAATTTAAATTGGGGTATATATGGGCCTTTGATCAGAGAGAGAGAGAGCTGGGAGCTCTTTGACCCGAGACGGACCGCAACCCGACACCTCAACCCGGTCGGAGCTCCACCGTCAAGCCACCTCCGGCCGGCGCACGGAGGTTTGTCTCGCTGTCGCCAACAACGTCCCATACTTGAATCATTCATGCATTGAACAGAGAAGGAGAAACGAAGACCCGAAGCTTCGAACCTTCTCCGGCAACTTCTGCAACTTCCGCCGACTCCGGCCACCGTTTGGGCTGTCTGTGGTATGAAACTTCCTCTTGATACGCTAAAAGTAAGCGCGCAATTTAACCCTGCAAAATGTAGTTGTCAGTATAGAATAAGTAGGGATCGTTCTAGCCGGGGATTGAGGGTACACCTGTAATTGCAAAAACAATTAATTAATTAGTAAAAGTAAAAAGTATTATTTACAAAAATAAAACAAAGAAAAGAAATATATACAAGTAAACACAAATAAGGGGGTCTTAGGAATATAAAATTAATAAATAAAATAAAGAAAATGTAAAAACATATATACAAGGCGGATTATTTAAATATGCATGATTTTAATTCAAAGGCGGATGGGAACCGGGGGGGGGGGGGGAGAGAAAATGTACTCTTGGGAATTGGAGTGGGTGATGTGGCTTTGTATACAAAAGGAAGAAATAAGGCGGTGGATAAGGTAGCCGGGGAGAAAGAAAATGTACTTCCCGGAGGTGCACAAGGAAGGAATACCTCTTTATCTCATTCTACATCTTCAAAGTCTCATGTGTCTACTTTTTCATCCGCACCACCTAAGTATGTTCACTTTGTGTCTACTACTACTGCATCATTTTCTAGTGATCATATGGGGAGCAATAAAGTGGAAGACCGGGGGAGAAATAAGGTGGAAGACCCTTCTAAAAGGTGTTCAAAATTCAAAGTCTACCCCAAAGGGGAGAAATAAGGCGAAAGATTCTCATATGACTAGTGGAGGTCCTAAGGATAGGAGTACTCCAGTCTATTCTTCACTAGGGGAGGCCGTGTTAGCTACGGATCCTAGTGGGACCGTTAGCACCCTTAAGGGTCCCATGGGTAACTTGAAATTTAACCCACCATTAGTTTTCTCTCAAGAGCCGATTTTGCCATATCCTAATGTGAAGAGGATGCAAGACCTCAAGAAGAAGAAAGAGCGTCAAAATGTAGAGTTCATGGAATTGTTCAAGAAGGTGAATATTAATATCCACTTTTGGATGCCATTAAGCAAGTACCCTCATATGCCAAGTACTTGAAGGAATTGTGCACAAACAAGAGAAGGTTTAAGGATGATGAGAATGTTTATTTTAGAGAGGAGGCCTAATCTATAATTCAACGAACGCTTCCTCCTAAACTTGGAGATCTCGAATGCTTTACCGTCCCTTGTACCATTGGATTGAGAAATTTTGATAAGGCACTTCTAGATCTTGGAGCGAGTATCAATCTCATGCCTTATGAAGTCTACAAAACACTTGCTTTGGAGGACATTAAACCGGTCAAGATTAGGTTGCAAATGGCTGATTGAAGCGTGGTTTATCTGAGAGGAGTGGTAGAGGATGTCTTGGTGAAAATTGATGAAATATTGGTACCCGCCAACTTTGTGGTTTTGGATATGGAGCTTTTGGGTAGTAATAGAGAGGAGCTTCCCATTATTTTGGGCGGGAGTTCATGGCAACCGCCATCACTAAGATTGATGTTCAAAAGGGAATCTTAACTATGATGGTGTTTGATACTACTATTGGGTTTCGAATCTTTGATGTCATGAAGAGTTCGGTGTATCTCAAAGATTGCTTTTGAATAGAGATAGTGGATATTATTGATGATCTTGTTGAGGAGTTTTTCATTACCTCGTCACATTCTAAGGATCAATTTGAGGCCTCTATAGACCACCATGACTTTAGATTCAATGATGATGACATTATGGAGGACGTGAATCACATGGAGACTATAATGTCATTCCAGAAGGCATACAAGCCCAAGGTAGTGCCTTTACCTCCTATTACTACTAGAGCGGTACATTCTCTTGAGAGCCCACCTACACTTGAGTTGAAGCCTTTGCCGCCCACATTGAAGTATGTTTTTCTTGAAGACAATGATACTCTTCCGATTATTATTTCATCAAAGCTTAGTGGAGGAAGGGAAGCTTCTTGGAGTATGAAGTCAAGATTTCATTCCTAACATTATCCTTCACTCATCCTAGGTGAGTGTTAAAGATTATCAAGTTCAGAAAACTTCAAAGGTAATCTTCTATCATTTTGGAAAGATTTGGTTAGCAAGTGCGTATATGAGTCATTGTTTGATAGTGTTGTGCTTGAGAGATGCATGAATTATATGATTCAATTGTCAAGGTCATTACTCGAATTTTAGAGTCATTTCTTACAATAAATATATTTATTAATCAAACTTTGAATTATGAATTGCATGTGTTCTGTGCAAAATAACTGGTCATTCATCTTTGTGAAGCATGCATGACTTTCCATGAAGTCAGAAATTAAAAAATTGTTATAAACTACATTGACTATGTTATTCAAGATGCTCCGAAGCAGTCTTCTTTTCTTAAAAGTGATGTGCTCTATTTTGCAATCATACGGCCTACGGATAATATCTAGGGAATGCATGACTTATTTCACACATATTCTATCATCCTAAGAATTATTACTAATTTCCCATTTTAATTATTATACTTTTTCTTACAATTAATAAAAACAATGTTCAAGAACGAATAGAGAAGTTAAATAAGGAGGGAGATGCTAGTAGCTGAGACTCTTACGGATGTTAGTTGCACTGATACTGTCTACGGATGATATCTAGGAAATAGACAACTTATTTCTTACATATTCTATCATCCTAAGAAGTATTACTAATTTCCTAAGTTAATTTCTATACTTTTTCTTGCAAGTAATAAAAACAATGTTCAAGAACGAGTAGAGAAGTTAAATAATGAGGGAGATGCTAATTGCTAGGACTCTTACGGATGCTAGTTGCACTCATACTGCCTATGAATGATATTTAGGAAATGTATGATTTATTTCTCACATATTCTATCATCCTAAGAAGTATTACTAATTTCCTACTTTAATTTCTATAATTTTTCTTGCAAGTAACAAAAACAATGTTCAAGAACGAGTAGAAAAATTAAATAAGGAGGGAGATGTTAGTTGCTAGGACTCTTATGACATGTTCATTGACTCTTATTTAGTTATGTGCAGAATAACAGTTTATTGCCAAACCGCTACTCGGATGGGTCTTTAACTGCTTCCATTGTACATAGATGTTGTTAATTCACCTCATTTTAGAAAAAATTACTGTTAGAAAATATGATGCTAAAGAACAAACAGAGGAGCCTCATGTGGAGTCACTGAACAAGACTTCTACAGATACTCATAAAATTACTCTGTTGCAACGGATGATTACAAAAATATTTCAAGGATAAGAAGTTCCATAACATGATCGAAATCTGCGGTAAAATCCTAAACACCCCATCATGCAGATCACCAACATTAAAGATACCTACATTGGTATATAAGTGCTTGTAATAATTATAGACTACATTGGTATTTTGACGCAGTAGATGAACCAATCTAGACTTATTTAAGAAAAAATTCAACCCCCGCTGTAAAGAGGACTGCAAATGGCATTTAGGGAGGCTACTTATAAGGTACTGCACATCAATCTTCGTCTTATGGAAATTATCAAAAGCAGTAAACCACTCATAAACTAAAATTTGACTGAGCCCATGTTGCGTAACCAGATAACCATTCTTACAATATAACATCATTGTCATAGCAGTGAGAACAAATTTGACAGAATCGCGCGTAGTTCGTAAGTGAGGATGAATTGTCATAAACAGCACATCACTCCTATATAAAGAAAATATCAGAAATGGAGAATAAAACAAAACCGATATAGAAACAGAAAAATAAATAAAGAAGTTCTGAGTTAGAGTTATTAGTAAAAAAAGAAAATAAAAATGATTTGATTTGCCCATGTTTTATAATCTCTTAGTTTTTACTTATTAACTTAACCACATATGTAGGTTATTTCTCAATCGCTACCGAGATGATGTTGACTATATTTGAACATTGTCATAGAGGCACCTAAAAATATGATTGGAAAATACCCATCAAAGTTTCGTAAGGATCGTTCCTTGAAATATCTTGGATGGACATTGATTGATAAAGTACGTTTCAAACCACAGATAAATTGTACACTTATTTCCTCTTTATTTTTGCTTATGTGCTAGAAAAACCTCAATTTCCCACTCATTTATTGCTTCTAAGAGTGCCGATGTAAGGACAGGTTTAATACGTGGAATAAAACATATTTACAAAGTTGATCCTAGTGCGAAAACACTTGGTTTACTCACTGATAATATATCTACTCGAGTTCTAATTACAAATTCTAAGCAAGTATTCCATAGATCGAGTTCTAATTGATTATGTCATAGATTACGTTTGGAAGCATATGACAGAGATGAAGGTTTGTTACTGTTACTGTTTCTTAGGATGGAGGTTCATGTTCTATTTTGCTTATTATCAACATTTTATTTGGAATAAATTTTATCTTTTGTTTGACTATTATCAACCTTTTTTCTAGAATCAATTTTGTGTTCTATTGTACTTATTATGAACCTTTTCTTAGGATTATGATGTATTAAAAAGTAAATATGGAATGAATTTTGGTTATCATCAACTTCTCTTTTACTGTTATATTTTCTTAGGCTGGTGGTTCATGTTCTATTTGTAGAACTGGAATTGTAAAATCTCCATGCTCTTGAAGGAGCTCCTATGGTCTAAGAATAGCGATGAGAATGAAACAAACTTGGTATGGCTTCTTTGTGCATCTATCAAAAAGGCAGTATGAGAGAGGATTGTTTGTGCTATTGATATTCGAAAGCCATCTTATAGAACAGATGAAAAAGTCTGTAATTTTTCACTTTCGTCTTTTATTTTGTTTGTTTGAATAACAACAATAGCATAATCTTTCATCAAAATTTTATAGCTTGGTCAAAGACAAATATATTGCGTCTGGTTTGGAGAATGTTTGTTTTTCATATCTAACATGCGCGCTTCTGGAGAAAGGCATAATCAAGTACAAAGGGTCCAGCTTGGGTTGAGTGTTGACTACTAATCCAAAAAAAATAAAATAAAAAATGAAGGGATAAAATTGAATCGTGCCTTTCGGGCTTTCAGGTTTATGGATACCAGGGCCTGGGAACTGCTCGTTAAAACTCAAATGGTCGGGCCTTATTTCTTTGTGTATTTTTTTCCTCAAAGCCCGGCCCGAACCCGATGGTTCAGATCGGTCCAGTCCAGGTTTCAACTAAAATGCCCAGGCCTACTATTTTATGGAGGCTGCTGAATCTTTAGTCCCTAGGCTTTCTTTTGTTAATTACTGCTGTATCCCTCCAGTTGGTCATTCTGGTGGCTTGTTTTTAGTCTGGAACTCTACTTATCATATTTATGTTATTAAAGTACATTCTTGGTTTGTTCATTGTAAGCTTGTTAATGATTGTTCTGGTGATGTTTGGTTCATGACTTTTCTTTATATGTCTCCTCATAAAGATCAACAACATGAATTATGGGATGAACTTGTTCACTTACAAGTCTCTCCCCATGATCCTTGGTATATTATGAGAGATTTCAATTGCATCCTTGATTTACAGGAGAAACAAGGAGGTATTCGCTTAATTAGTTGACCGTTTTATGCTTCAATTTCGGAATAACCTCAATAAACTTGGCATGATTTCTTTGCCTTGTACGGGCTCTTGCTTTACCTGGACTAATAAACAAAAGCATAATCATAAAATTGCTAAACATTTAGATCAATTGGTTGTTAATAGCTGCCTGATTATGTTTCCCCATGCTAGTCTTCATAACTTGCCTATTGCGGGTTCAAATCATGGTCCTATTTATTTAACACTTTCTCCTACTGTGAATAGGAAACGTAAGCCTTTTAAACTAGAAGCTATGTGGCTTAATCATGCAGACTTTAATTCAGTTGTTACAACTACTTGGCAAAATCATACTACTGGCAATGCTGTTCAAAGTTTTGTAGCCAAAGTTAATGCTTTTCAGGCCCTTGCCAAACATTGGAACTTTACTGTTTTTGATGACTTACACCAGAAAATGAGACAACTTCATGCTTAACTTTTGCATGTTCAGTCTAATAGAAACTTCTCGCCGCAAAGCTTACATCAGGAACTTACTCTCACTAATAATCTTGAGCAGTTATTTAGAGATGAAGAGCTTTTTTGGGCTCAGAGATCAAAATCTAAATGGTTGGAGTTGGGAGATAAGAATACTAGATTTTTTCAAACTCAAGCAACTATTTTACGCAAAAAGAACCGGATTTCTAAGTTTAAAGATGATGCTGGCTATTGGTCAACTGACCCTGATTACATAGCTCTTATTCTTGTTAATGCTTTCAAGCATCGTTTTACAAGTACCTCATGTCCACATAGAGACTCTGCTCGTTCCTTCATTTCTTGTATTTCACCTGTTATTACTGCTAAAGATAACCAAAGACTTTTAGCTCCAGTTTCTCTTGATGAAGTTCATGCTGGTATTCATGGTATTGGTGCCCTCAAGGTTCCAGGACCAGATGGCATACTAGCTTTATTTTATCAACGTTATTAGGATCAAGTTAAAACTCCTTTGTTCAGGTTAATTTCCAATTTCTTTCAGTATAATATTGATTCATCCCTTATTAATAGAACTCATATAGCCCTCATTCCTAAAATTGAAGAACCAGAAACTGTAAATCATTTTCGCCCTATTAGCCTTTGTAATGTGGCTTACAAGATCATTACAAAAATTATGGTAACTAGACTTAAACCTTTGCTTTCCAAATGCATCTCCTGTAATCAGGGTGTGTTTGCTCCTTGGTAAGTCTATTTTTGACAATATTCTTATAGCACATGAGATGTTTACTCATTTTACCAACAACAAACGTAAAGTTGGCTTCATGGCTCTCAAGTTAGATCTTGAAAAGGCTTATGATTTTATTAATTGGTACTATCTCATGGCCTGTCTTGCGGTTTTTGGATTTGATAAAAAATGGAACCAACTAATTTACTCCTGTCTCAAATCAGTTTCTTTTTCTATTGTGCTTAATGGTGTTGATCATAGTTCCTTCTCCCCTACTAAAAGGATTAGGGGGAGGGAGATTCTTTGTCTCCTTATCTTTTTATTTTGGCTATGGAATCGTTCATTAGAACTTTTAAATAACTTAGCTGCTACTTCTAAATCCCATGTTGGTCTTCTTACTTCACCTAGAGGTTTTAGAGTCTCTAATTTAATGTTTGCTAATGATTGCTTAATCTTTGCTAAAGCTAACCATACCGCAGCTAAGAATATTTTAGCAGTCCTTCAAAACTTTGCTGACACTTCTGGCCAACAGGTGAATTACCATAAGACTACTTTATATTTTTCTACTACTGTCTCTTCTTCAATTAAACCTGATATTTCTGCCTGTTTAGGCATTCAGCATAAGCTATCCATTGGTAAGTATCTAGGCATTCATAATATTGTTTGGTGAAACGATCCTATTAATAAGAATGAGCTTTTGCTTCGAATGCATAAGAATTTTCGAGTTGGAAAGCAAATACTCTTTCTAGAGCAGGTAAGTTAGTTTTTTTAAAAGTCAATATCTCAAGGATGCCTAATCATATGTTATCCTGCTTTAAATGCCCTACTAATTTGAACCGTGAAATTGATTAAGCCTACAGGAGGTTTTTCTGGGGTAACTCTGTTCCTACAGTCCCTTGGTCTCAAGTAACATTACCAAAAGATAAGGGAGGTTTAGGCCTTCGTTCTGCTTCTTGTTATAACAAGGCTGCTTTGGCTAAACTTGGTTGGAAAATTTTAACTCATCCCGATAACTGGTGGGTGAAGTTGGTTTCCCAGAAATATTTATACAATACTTCTTTTTTCAATGCTAAAAAAAAAGAGTTCCCATTCAATTTCTTGGAAAGGCATTTTGGAGGCCAGAGATTTATTAATTAAAGGTATCCGATGGATTGTTGGATGGTACTTCTATTCGTTTTTGGACTTATAACTAGATTTTCCCTTTTCCTTTGATCAATTTGATTCCACAGGAGCAGAGACATCAATTAGATACCTCTATTACTGTGGACTGTTTCATCTTAAATTCAGTTTGGAATAAGCAAGCCCTTCTTCTATTACTTCCTCCTGATATTGTAGATAAAATTATTGCCTTTCCGTTGCCTATTAACCCTATCCCTGATCAGTTTATTTGGGGTCCTTCTCCTACTGGTGTGTTCTCTATTAAATCTGCTTCAAATATTCTGTTTGATCAAGTTCATCCACATTCGAATTTGGAAACTTACTATTACCCCAAAATTTAAGGTTTTCAGTTGGCTCTTCATTAGAAACTGAATTAATACTAGGGATAAAATAATTTCTTCTTCCTGTCCTTTTTGTCATTGTAATGTAGAAACTATGGATCACTTATTTAGAAGATGTCAATTTGCTATTTAGCTTTGGTCCCAACATTAGTCTTATAATCCTCTTAATTGGAATGGTTCTCTCATAGATTGGTTAGTTCATCTTAATCATAGTAAGCTTAAGGAGGAGCTTCTTGGTCAAATTCTTATGATTTTCTGGTCAATTTGGAACTCTAGGAATCAGGTTGTTTTTCAACAAAAGAATGCTAATCCAATTGCTTGTTAGTTTGAAGCTTTTCGATTAGGCGGTTCTTATTATAAGGGGTTAATAGATGTACTAAAGTAAACCATCCTTTTGTTAATCGTGTGATTAGAAGGATCCTGATGATCATTTTCTTAAGCTAAACTTTGATTGTTCAGTTAGAAATGGGAAAGCTTTCATTGGATTTGTTATCCGTAATTCTACAAGAAATTTAGTAATTGCAGCTTGTAGGACGATAGGCTCTGTGGGTACTTTTATAATGATAGGAGCATTTTAATGCGACGTTTTAACTGTATTTCCCTACATTTCTTGCGTTATTTCCTTAATAAAACTCTGTTTAGGAAAGTTTCCATTCTTCGATTGGGAGAGTTCCTATTTGTAGAAAGTTTCCATTTTTGTAGTTTCTATTTTTCATTTTCAGAAAGTTTCCCATTTCAGTTTAGGAAAGTTGCCATTTTTCATTTTAGGAAAGTTTCTATTTTTCATTAACAGTTTCTATTTTCAGGACCTCGGAGCTAAAAAGTGGAAATGAACTCACGAAAGGAAAGAGGAACTTGCGAACGTTAAGGGGAGCAAAAATGAGACGAAAAGAGCCACACAAATGAGCAGAAATGAAGAAATAAGCTTTCCTGTTCCAACCAGGAAACCCTGCGCAAAAGAGGAAAGTGTACCAAGCAAGATTCCGAAGCTAACCAAGAAACTTGGCCGAAATATTGAAGACATGGCATAAGAAGATGACAAGGCTTGAAGATGACGCAACAAGGCCCAAGAACTCTCTAGATTCACTTGGATTTTCGGCAAAATGGATCAAGGCCCATAAAAGCCCATGGAATTAGGGTTTGTGACGCAATGAAGCAACCCTAGAGATGTTTGCCGTAAAATACCAAGGGGAGGAGAGAAAGTTGGCGTGAAAATCAAGAAGAAAATAAAAGATTACGGTGGAGATTTCTTAGGGAGATTTTAAAGGAAAGAGAATATGTGTTGAACACGAAAAGCTCTCAAAGGAGTCTAGATTCATCCCTAGAATTCCTAAAGGAAGTTTGCCCGAATTTGAACTACAAAATCAGAAATTATCTCAAGGTATTTCGGCAACTAAATAATAGGGAGGTATTTTAGAGAATTTTGTGATTGGTTGGACCACCTCATAGGGCTTATGTGGCAAGCTAGCATTGGAGGAAGTTATGTGGAATTATCACATTAATTCCGTGAGAAATTCAGAGAAGTGCACGGCTTGGAGAGCAAGGAAGCCGTGCTCCTATATATACTCTCCCATATGTGACGTTGAGGGGACCTTAGACTCTCCATACACTTTAGAAAATCAGAAAATTCCTCTTGTTGCCGTGAGCATCTTCATCCCTCTCTCCATCCTCTAGTCATCTCCACGAGTTCAAGCAAGGCCAAGGGAGAAGAAGAAGCCGTGAGTATCCATCATCCATCACCATCCTTGAAGCTTGCTTTCGAGATTCAAGAGACCACAACTTCATCATCATCCACGGTGTAATCCGATTCTCCTTTGTAAACCTTGTTTTGAATTCGTTGGTTATGAACTAGTTGACATATATGTTTGAACAAATTATTAATTCTGAAATTTTATGATTGATTGAGAAGTTTTCGATTCTTGTATTGTGATTCCTTGTTGCTTTTGTGTGATTGTTCGATTGAATTTGCTTAATTGATAACTCTTGTATGTTGATTCTAAATGGTTCGAAACTTTTAGGGTTTATGTATGAGTGGTGCTAGGTTTAAGAACATAATTCAACTTTTTGTTTTGTGTAATTTAAATCGAAAAAGTAGTAAAGGTTTTGGACAAAAATCGAGTTCAATTGAAGAGGATTGCAATTAGGTGGACTTTTTCATACTAAGTTGCACACTTGAGTTGATAGCATTTCTATGTGTTTCATGCGTTGAACATGTTATGATTGTCTAGCTTTCTAGAGCTTGAATGCATGTTTGATAGGATTAGTCTTTGTGCTTTCACTTAGATTAATTAGCATTGAAAAGTAAAATATGGGAAATTGTTTGCTTTCTAACATTTCACATGATCAACTCCTCTTACATGACTTTGATGAACAATACTAGAGTTTAAATCGATTTTAATCATAGTTTCGGTTTTGATCTTTGTTCTCTCATTCCAATTGTTTACTTATGTTTTTGTGTTTCAATTGTTTTCTTTACTTAGCTTATTTTTCGAAAACCAAAACCAAAAAAATCCCCCCTTTTTCGTAAATATGTATATACTTGTGAATATCTTTGTGAATATTACACTTTGTTTTAATTTTAATTGTTTAAATGTTTGACGATGACAGGTGTACCCTCAATCCCCGGAATAGAACGATCCCTATTTGCTTATACAACTAATGATATTTTCAGGGTTAAATTATGCGCTTGCTTTGAGCGTATCATATAGTTGTAGCTACGGCCTTAAGAGACGAACTTCATTTAGCTCTGTTACAGGGTGTTACTCATATTATTGCAGAAGGGGATTCCAAGATTCTCATTGACTGCATCAAGGGCAAAGCAAATATTCCATGGACTTTGATGATTTTAGTTCAAGATATTCAACATCTAGCTCAACAATTTCAAGTTATTATATTTAGACATATTTTTAGATAAGCAAATATTGTAGCTAACCATCTAGCAAATTTAGCCTACAATTGGTCAAATTCTAGAATTTGGTTTTACTCTCTTCTGTGTGTCTCCAGCGTTCTATTTTGATAAGTTGGGAGGGGGTGCTTTTCGTGGTTTTTCTTTGTCGTTGTAAGTTTTTTTGCAATAAAAAAAATGTGATTGTTAGCTTTTGCAAACACCGACCGACTAACCTTAGCCTCACGTGATAGACCACCGTTTCCATATTTTTTCACCTCTATTCTTCATTTTACACGGCATATAAAAACCTGGCAGCTCATAGCGTCCTCCTCCATTTGGTATATTTGAGAAGAGAGAAGAGAGCGAGCCTGGGCTAGCCCAGAGAGAAGAGAAGAGAAGAGAGTGGACAATAGTGAGGCACGCGTGGTTGTGGTTTGAAGGGATGAACGTGGTAGCAAGCAAAGGAGCCGCCAATGGCAGTCGGACCGTTTTGATAACGGGGGTGAGCAAAGGCCTAGGCCGAGCCCTCGCCGTTGAGATGGCCAAGAGAGGCCACACCGTAATCGGCTGCTCCCGTTCTCAGGATAAGCTCACCTCCCTCCAATCCGAACTCTCCGACAAGCACCTCTTCCTCAGCGCCGACGTGGTTCGTACTCTCTCTCTCTCTCTCTCCCTCTCTCTATTCTTTCCTCATCAAAAATTTTCCTTCAATTTCAATCTCAATTCGAATTCAATTGAACTTGCAGAGCTCGAACAGCAGCGTCCAAGAGCTGGCTCGGGTTGTGATGGAGAAGAAGGGAGTCCCGGATATCATAGTAAACAATGCCGGAGTCATCAACAACAACAACAAGCTCTGGGAGGTTCCGGCCGAGGAGTTCGACAGCGTCGTCGACACCAATGTCAAGGGGGTCGCCAACGTCTTGCGCCACTTCATTCCTCTGATGCTCAAGAGGGATCCCGGTCCGGCCACCGGAATCATAGTCAACATGTCTTCCGGCTGGGGCAGATCCGGTGCCGCACACGTGGCGCCTTACTGTGCCTCCAAATGGGCCGTGGAGGGTTTGACCCGGTCGGTGGCCAAGGAGTTGCCAAAGGACATGGCCACTGTGGCTCTCAATCCCGGTGTTATACACACTGATATGCTTGTTTCCTGCTTTGGGCCGCAGAATATGGATAGTTACCCGGAGCCTCGGGTTTGGGCCGTCAAGGCTGCTACGATGATATTGCATCTTACACCAGCTGACAATGGTGCTTCTCTCACTGTCTGAGTATGAGTGAGTGAATCAGTCTAATAGTGATGATGATAGTACTAATTAGTTTTTGTATGACCCCTATGACTATGAATGCTTGCTATTGCATTTAATTCTGTAGTGAAGGTTTGGAGTTGTTATATAAAGGCTTGTCCACTAATGAGCACCTGTTTCGGCTTTGTGGTTAATTAACTGTCTACTATGTTATCTTTTTATTATTTTTTTCTTTCCCTTCTCTTGCTAAAATGTACTTGTTGTTATCGTTAAGTAGCTAATTCTACCATGAGACCCCTACTATGGTGATTTGCATACCATTATTACATGTTTCAATGGTGGCAATAGAGTTTGAACCTTCTGCAACTGAGATTGAATCTTACACAATCTTGCTCATTACTTGTCTCTCTGTATCCTGTCTATTAGTCTATCTATCAGTCGAATGTCTTATTCTATTTTGCTGCACACGAATAATATATAAGTCAGACAGAGAGAACGTGGAGAAATATGTATTATAATTCAATCCCTTTCCACTCACAGAAAGCATAATGATATCTGCAGTATGAGATTGATCTGCTCCCATAAGCAATTAGCTAGGTTATGGCCTGGTCGGGTGTGTCTTGCTTCCCCCTTGCCAGTTTTACTTCCTTTCAAAGCCATAGTCATGCATGGAAATTGAAAAAAATGCAACAGAAAATTAATTGATATGGTGAATGAATTGAATGATGATTACTGCATCACGATTTATAAGTTCTTTCTAAACCCCCATGAGCATTCATTTGCCGTACTGTCTTCATGTTTCATTCCCGCATGGAAGATAAGTGTAATAGTGTTATTATAAGCAGACCGGCACATGTCACTGTGACTCCACTTGGTGGATACCCAACTTATTTCCATTTGGTAAGCCCAAAGATACTCTCTCTGCCCCTCCCAATTTTACTTTTTGTTTTTTCTTTGTATAGCAGTCATAATATCATAATTTGATTACCATGAACGGTTTAGGTCAGTTTGGGTCTCGTAGATGTGATTTGGTTTAGTCTACTGATTGAACTTTAAATGTTTACATCCTAGCTTCTAGGTATTTTTTTTTAATTTATTTGCTTTGGTATTTATTAGTGGATTGTTTGAGCATTTAGCTAGTGTGTTATTCGCACCCAATTAATAGTGGAAATTGAATTGTAGGGGAAATTAAAACATGGACAAGTTGTTGTTCAGACACCTAAACTTGGTGCATTATTTTGGGAGAACAAGTCCCTGATGCTAAACAAATAGAAAAAATATTTTACTTGGAGATTTTACTTTCACAGGTTCATGCCTGAGGTATCGTCATTTCTCATCTCAATTCTCTGTTCCATCTTACATGGTCTTTTTTCTTTAGCTATCCAATTGTCTCATCTCTATATTATATTATTTTGATGGGGTTTATTTCCAGGGTATCTCACTTTTAGTCATGCATTTCTCTGAGGGGGATGGATGCAGTTTGGATGCTACCTCCCTTGATAAATGTAACCCATTTCTTTCTCATGCATTTCTTGAAGCGTGGAAAAGTCAGCTTCTGCAGTGAGGGTTAGCAAAACTCTGGCTTTCTGTTTACATTATAAAGTAATACCATTTTGTTTCCACTATTTTGCTTAAATATGATTGGTTGCCTTTGGTTAGATTGATGTTGTGGTTTTATCACAGTAGTCTCTAAATGCCCCACTGTACCTGAATAGATGATTCTCTGTAAATCTGTAACAGTTTCATGGTTAATTAGCTCTAGCTGCAGTTACAATCTAATTTCCCTACATACATACTAGTCATTTTATTTTTGGTTCTGTTAATTTAAAGTAGAGTATTTACCGCTTCTCAATCTAAACAAGATAGATATTAATTGTGTGAATCTTCTGTATATAAGATTGGCCTTGAAGATTTGGTTTTTCCTCTGCATTTAGTATAGTGTCTTACATAAGATACTAACTGTGTGAAGCTTTGTAACACATCTATCAATCAATACCTTTTTTGTAACTCTTTAGTTTGGTATCTGATTTTCGCACAGTTCCTGTACTGATACTTTCAGAAATACTGCGTTTTGTGTCTAAAAACTTTTAAATTCAACTTCTACTTTATCTCGTCAAGTTCTTGCTCCGACAAGTAGAAACATTTGAGACATGCATATCAGAGGTTGCATTTTGTATGATTTGCTCTATTTGCATATGGCGTTTCCTGCCCTTTGTGCATTAATGGGACTACATAATGGACTGCCTATGCTTTTCATAAAGTGCTTTTGTTTGGCCAGATTACAACTTGAGGGTTGGGAATAGGAATTGTGGACTTGATTTGGAAATTAATATTCTCATATGAATTGAAAAACTGAAATCTACAGTCCAAAATGAGCCGTTGTTATTTTTTTAAGAAACTTTTGTTTTCTTCAACCTCGGCAGTGGGAATGCTTTTTATTTTCTGGTATAAAACTGGTTTTAAGTCAGATTCTTGGTCGGACTGGAATCCATACCTGGAAGGTTTCAAAATCAGTGTGCCATGAACATGACTGATCCTAAAAATTGGCAGGAAAGGTTTGTTGAAGGGACATAATTTGATACTGTAGGGGACTCAATTGTTGGAATGCAATTACAGTTTTAATCATTTTATTTAGGTTTAAATGCTGAAATCTGAAATCTGAAATGTACCCTGACTTCTGTGCAAAATGCAAACTCCCTGTTCTTTTCCCTTCTCAGTTAAATCCAGTGTTTTCCGTCCATTTCCGTTACGTTAGTAATTAGTACTTATATGTATTCAAGATAAAATTAAAATATTAATTTTTTTTTTAATGTGAAAGATAGTGAATAATTAAAATGTGACTCATGCATATTCTGACTTTTGCCTTTTGACAGTACTAGCTTTTATCACTTCAAATCCCAGCTGAAAAGAAGAGGCACAAACTGACTGAAAAGGGTTTCCTGCAGAGAGTTGGAATTCAGTACCATCGGAAGAATCGTAATTATAAAAGTGAGTGATGCATATTCTATTTCTTCTTGGGTAAATGTGTATCCTAGTTATTAATCATAGTAATTGCAGTTCAGAGTCCTTGTCTGGAAGATATTAGTGTCTGATTGACAATATAGAATCTTAATAATGGTGAATCATTGACGTAATGTTAGGATAGCACTGGATATTAGTAATGGAGAAACTTCTGTGCCATGTATCTATCAGTCAGTTCACTATGCCATAGCTGTAATTTGAGCAAATACATGATAGTTTATTAGTTTCATCAATGAAGTACATTTGTTTGGTGACTAATTCCTGAACTAGATACTTGCCCTATGTCATCTTACACTAGATAAAACCAAGCACGATGGATCCATAACAACATTAAGCATTTTAGTATTTTTGTTTGTGTGTGAGCATCTATGAGAAAACAGAAGCTATTTTTCTTTTCTTTTCCTTTTTTTGCTTGGTTTGGGTGAAAATGGGTGAGGGCAGACCGTGAGGGCTGTGCATAGTAAATGTTATTGTAGTTTCATTAGTTCAGTCTTGGGGTTCATACTGAGTGCCGGCCTGTAGCAGTTCACTCATTGTCATCTCAAGTCTTAACTATCCATTGGTTATTGTCATGAATGGTCTATTTAAATTTCTGATTGGAATCTCTATATCTTAAAAAGAGGGATCCCTCTTTAGATTTTTATTTTTTATTTTTTATTTCCTGGTATATAAAATACAGAAAAGTAACACTCAGCATTGTCACAGGAAATAGATGCTGCTGTTGAACTTATTTAAGCAGAGAGAGCCCAGAGAGGTGATATGCCTGTGGCAACTTAAAACTGCCATTACCTGATGAATAAAAGTTTCTGGAAGGCCATGGGACTTTCTAGTCTGTGAATCTTCTTAGGTGGTTGCATTTATACTTGCGCATTGCTTATCATTCCACTAATGTACATCCTTGGGTCATTTTCGATTCTGTGTCTCTGCTTGGGTGATGCTAAGTACTTCTTTACATGCAGGTTAAACTTGTGGTGAAATTACTACATGATTCTGGTCTGTCTAAAGAGGGTCTACACTAATTTATTGATATGATATCCTTACTAGAGAGACTGTTTTTAGCAAATTTACTAGAGACGGACTAGGTTCTCTGTAGATTGTGGATGGCTGTACTTAAAATTGCTGTTGAAGAGTCTGTACATAAATACCGTAAGCATTAAAAAAAAAACCACAGCAGTTAAATGGAGCCCTGTGGCATTTTGTCAAGCCAGTGCTGTTTCTAATTGAGTGTGTACAACCCTTCTTCAGTTACCATTTAATGACTAAAGCCATGGGAGGCCTCCCTGCTATAGTCTTGCACCCACAGTAAATCCAATTTGGATACATCATCATCTCTACATGGATACAAGTCCTGAGCCGAGTCCAGCGTAGCTTTGTAATTGTTTATTTGCCTTTGCGAACAAGATAATCCAGGCATATATATCTAGAAATTCATGGTTGGCTTTCTGATCGCTACTCTGGGTGTGTGGAACATCCTGGGGAAGGTGCAGTTCATTGAAGGTACTGTTTCTTCCATAATGAAGAAGAGCACCGTTGCTGTTGCATTTTTGCCCTTTCAAGGTGTAAATCTTCAACTTACCCTTTTGACTGTAGGGGAAAGTCGGTGGTGGAAATGATTGGTTGAGGACTGAGAAAAAGAGTAGAATATTGAGATCTGATGGTTAACCCTCTAGATCTCGTTTGGCAACTAACATTCTCCAACAGTTTTTGAGAATGCTTGCAATAAAAAAATGCGTATTAATAGTAGGGAACCAAATCATGATGTGATATGTTTGTTAAGGATGTTCAGAATCTAACAATTCTTTCTTCAAAAGATTAGCAATAACAATTTTTATTAGGGATAATTTAGTCCCTAGATTTCGTAATTAATGCACAATGCACAGAAAAATTAATTTAAAATTCACTAACCGTCAACTATAATCCTTAAAAGAGTTAGATTCCGCAATGGCATCCAAAACTTGTTCTTAACCCTAGTGTTTTGCCAAACAAAAGAAAAGGGTTCAGTAGCCTCAAATTCGTGAACCAATCTATGGCCTTAACTTCTTCCTTTCCTGTATTTTTACCCTAATTTTATTTTCTGAAGGTGCATTGGTGTAAAGTGTGGACCATGTTCACAGCAGCACCTAATAATTTCAGCAATAAATTAGGCTGCTGTGCCACAGGAAATCCACGTCATGGTAGCACAAAATCCAAATATATAAAAGACCGTTTCCAACTTTCTCTACTTTGCCAAAAAAAAAAAAAAAAAAAAAAAAAAAAAACTTTCTCTACTTTCCTGGTTTGGGTTGGTGTGTTTTCAACTGTATATTTATATATCACAGTTTGTATTTAACTATTAAACAATGGAAAAGGGACACTTATACTTCACTAAAACACCAATGACCTGGATTCAGTCAGCAGTAAAGAACAATAACTCAGATTCTCTCTCGCTCTCAAACACGCGCACACTCTCTCTCCCTTTCTCTCTCTCTCTCTCTCTCTACACACTCTCTCTGTGTGTATTAATCCAAATCTGTCCAACAATCAAAATCATCACCAACCCCACTTTGTTTGTTTCCCATAATCTCTCTCTCTCTTATTCTCCTTCTTCTCGTTCTTCTTCTATATATTTAATAACTTTTAGACCGACCCAATTCTCCAGAATTATTTCTCAGAAAAGCCTTTGGACTCGAGCTGTTCTTATTTGTAGATGGTATCTCCATCGATTGAGTTTTGAGGTACACAAGGACAAGCTTTACTCTTGTGCTTCCTTCGTGTTATATTTCTTTGTTTTGATGGTAAAGAAGCACTACTTGTTCTCTCTTTGATTAGTGTTGATGTGGGTGTTGATTGGAATCCAGTAATATATGGTGAAAACTGGAGTATTTTCAAGTATTGGGACAATTGGGTGAAGGAGAAGAGAGATTATGACTTGTTGAACAAGAGTTGATGACAATTTTTTTAGTTTAGTCTTTGAATATCTTTATGTATTTCAAAGCCATGGCAAGAAGCAGAGGGGAGAAAGAAGACTGCTACGATAAGAGCACGGGTTTGATCAAACTCTTGCAAGTTCTCTCCTTTCTGGTTGTTTTTGTTGTTGGTGTGGTTATTGGATTAGCAACAAGTGCCCACATTAATCGTCATTTCGGTGCACAAACTGAGATCTATTCGTTTATCAATCACTTCTCCTCCAAGGAGACACCACGCCAAAAAGGGGAGCCCAATTGTACCGTTGTGCAGAGTTGCGAGAGGGTTGATTGTTTGAGCATGGAGGCATTTCTGGAGCCTAAGAACTTGACACATGGTATGCCGGATAATGAGCTGTTTTGGAGAGCTTCAATGGTTCCGGCCAAGAAAGAATATCCATATCAGAGAGTGCCTAAAGTGGCTTTCATGTTTATGACTAGAGGACCGTTGCCATTGATGCCATTGTGGGAGAGGTTCTTTCAGGGACACGACAAGCTTTTCTCAGTTTATGTGCATGTAGTTCCAGGGTATAAGCTCAATGCATCAACCACCTCTCCTTTTTTTCGACGCCAAATCCCTAGTCAGGTACAAGGCATGTTAAATCATACAATTATTTTCTATGATAACATTTTACTAGCCCTATCGCTCATTGTCATTGCTTGTCTTGATTCTGTATTTAGTTTACATTTTCATATCAATGTAGAGTTCTTGCCTTATTTTGGGGAATTGAATGTTTTTGTTCTTAAAATGATGACTATAAAACGCACTTTTTAGTTCACTTAGAAATGAACGATTAGTGTGTCAATCTCAAAATTTTCATTATGGGATGTTTGATGTTTCATATCACCCACCTCCTAAGTTAGGATCCAGATCCTTATCTCTTCTACAGATCAAAGTTATAACTACAGGTTATTAAACCACAGCCAACCATTTAAGCATATGCGGCTTCCATATTTGTCCTGTGTCACTAACTCTTCTGTTGTCCGTCAAATAGTAGACTCCAGTTTCAGTTGAATACAGGAAGTTATGATTTTTAAATGCGGAGCATAATGTCAAACTTGTTGCGTCTTTCATGACTTGTTTCTTCTAGGTAAGACTTGTGTTGGCTAAACATTGGTGACATCCTCTCTCTGCTGTCTATACTAATTTTTCTGATACGCTTTCTAAAAGTAGATAAAGTTGTATTTGCTATCTGCTGATTCATTTGGTATAAGCTTTGCATTAGGTGTTATCATATCAATAGGCCTTGGCATGTATCTAAGGTTGCAGCTTTATTAGAATTGTTGTTTATTGTGTTCAATGTAAACCATATGTTGTTTTATTAATTAAATGGCCAGAAAGTTAAGGCCAAATCCTTGCATTAATGGAAAAATAGTTGGCTGCACTTTGGTACTATGAGAACCTGTGGTGTTGTAGTGCCTTCTTCTTAGCCTCTTATGGAGTTGCAATTGGTGGGGATTTAACTGGATTACCTAATGCTCTTTTTTTGGTTACTTCCTTTCGAATGATGGTCAACCCTCTTAATTAAAGAGGTACCTTAAAATGCACGGCACACTTTTCTATGTATCATTCCATTAGATGTTTTGGTTCCTTGCTTCACCTCGATAGAAGAAGGTATTGGTATGGTTTGGATTATGAACTAGCATGGCTTCAAACAGAGAAAGCTTAACAATTTATGTGATTTTGTGGACACAGTACATGTTCATTCTCTATGAGGTTGGCTATTGTTTCTTGATACTTGGTCAGAAGTTTCACCTGGGACACGCTACACTTTTCAAAACTTTATTTTATTCATTGCCAAGAAGGTTCATAGGCTAAAGTTTCTGAATAAGACTGTTATTTACTTTTATCTTTTGTATCAGTTTTGCCAAGTGTTTACAGTGGTTTTCATTGCATAATGCCTTTTAAAATCGATTGCACATTTCATGTTTCACTATGATGCATTTACTATGATTCTGTGACACTAACGGTATATTTGATTCCTAAGATTTAATGTATACCAATCATATGTACGTTACTCACCTTCCACTTATCTTCGATTACTATTCTATGCAGCCTGTTTCTTGGGGAACCATTACACTGATTGATGCAGAGAGGCGCCTTCTAGCTAATGCCTTGCTTGATTTCTCAAATGAGTGCTTTGTCCTCCTATCTGAGAGTTGCATCCCAGTCTATAACTTTCCTACAGTGTACAAGTATCTCATTGGTGCTAATTATAGCTTTGTTGAATCATACGACGATCCTGGACGTTATGGCCGTGGGCGTTACAGCCGTAAAATGCTTCCCGATATTCAGCTGTATCAGTGGAGGAAGGGGTCTCAGTGGTTTGAACTTCGCCGCACTTTAGCTACTTTAATAGTCTCAGAAGTACAGTACTACACCGTCTTCAGCAAATATTGTTTGCCTGCTTGCTACCCAGATGAGCATTACATGCCAACTTACTTCAATATGTTCCATGGTTCACTGAACTCTAATCGGACTGTGACTTGGGTAGACTGGTCTTTGGGAGGACCACACCCTGCAACATATGGTGGAGATAATATTACAGAAGATTTTATACGGTCTATAAGGAATAATGGAGCACTTTGTCAGTACAATTCAGAGATGACATCCATTTGTTACCTATTTGCTAGGAAGTTTGCTCCAACAGCATTGGAGCCTCTGCTCGAGCTTGCCTCATCCGTGATGGAATTTTGAGAACATTGGTTCATTCGGAAGAGAACTTGTGGTAGGACTGCATCAATATCATTGGTGTCCTAATCAATTTTGTCTTTATACAAATGTACAGGTAGTTTTGGATAGAGGCATTTGGTTCCGTACCATTGAGATTCAAGAGATATTATTCTTGAATAAATTTGGAAATCCAGCAAGTCCTGCAAAGGAAGATGCATCACTGTATCCACCGTCCAGCAGCAAAACCTCATGATGAGAACTGGTCGAAATGAGTTTACCAACTCTCTAACTTTATCCAATAGTAACCCTCCATCACTTTGATCAACAACTTGGTCAGAGCTTGTACTGCTCTCTGAGAATATCTTTTCATTTCCATGTTCAGAAATCCAGTATTCCTGTTGTGCAAAAGAGGTAATACCGAAGTGACCAGCAAGAGGGATAGCAAAGGGTCCCAAAATTTCTCACTCTGAATAACAGCTAGATCTCTTAACGACACATGCCTTTTTGGAGGATCAACGTAGCTGTAGAGTCTTTGCAAACTCGACAAGCCAATTCAAGTAATTTTTGAAGCATTCGACTATAGCTCTTTTAACAATTGTGAAGTGGCTTTGCTAAATGCAATGTAACGCGAATTCCATCCTACAATTCCCATGCTTCAAATTAAGCCTCTCAGCCTAAGATTTAATACTTGTATGTTGACCATTTGTAGTACTTCACCCCCTGCAAGGCACGTAGTTTCTGCCTATGAAAGTTTCTGGTTCCTCACGACTACGGCAAACAACTTGTAATGCAGTTCGGAATACTTCATTAAACATGAAGCAATTATGGAAAATAAATAAATTTGAATAAATTTAGTGATCCTTTCGGTCAAAATTTCAAGATGATGAACAACAAAGCTTGACAAATTGACAATGGTTTTTGATGTTTGGTACTTAATTATGTATAGATGATTTGTTTATAAGAACAAATTTGGACTTATCATTGTCTACAATCGAGTAAATAACAAATTGATTAAACTCATTTATGATAATAATATGAAATATATAGAAATAATCTACCTACTTATGATAATATGAAATATATAGAAATAATGTACCTAGTTACCTAATGAGTTTGGTATGTCCCTCTTGGGTTAGGAATCAATTTGATAAGTTCTAAAGATAAACTTTATTCAAAAAAAAAAAAAAAAAGATAAACTATAGA
This sequence comes from Rosa rugosa, assembly GCF_958449725.1. NCBI lineage: Eukaryota > Viridiplantae > Streptophyta > Magnoliopsida > Rosales > Rosaceae > Rosa > Rosa rugosa. The sequence continues at coordinate 25,732,933 of NC_084823.1, forward strand.
GCTGTTTTGGGACTCTTTTATGGGTAAGGCTGAGACTAGCTTGTGTGTGTGTGTGTGTGTGTCCTTACTTAGCTAAGAAACGGATTTCCATATTTTGGTCAATTTTAAATCACATATTCACATTTTAACCGTTCAATTTTTAGGTCTTAATGTATAGATCATCTCTGTAATTTTTCAGCCAAATTGATGATCATTAAGGCATCAAAAACTGCAATTTACACGAACGAACCGTGATCTGTCGAACCTGAACCGTTCGTGTAAAATGCAGTTTTGGATGCCTTAACAATCATCAATTTGGCTGAAAATTTGCATAAGTGATTTGCTCATATATACCTAAAAACTGAACGGTTAAGATGTGAATATGTGATTGCAAAGTGGTCAAAATATGAAAATCCGTACTGTAAGCTAAGTTAAGGATATTCTTAGCAGAGAAGGCCTATATATATATATATATATATATATCGAGGGCCTTTACTAAGGGATCCCTTTTTTTGGTCTTTTCTAGGGATAGGACATTAGACCAAGTTTTCGATCACATTTCGGCATCTCAACCGTTTAGTTTTTAGGTCCTAATGTGTAGATCACTTCTGCAAATTTTCAGCCAAATCGGTGAACGTTAAGGTATCAAATTATATTAAATCAATGGACGAACCAAATCTATTATATATATATAATATTTATCCAGAGCGAGGCCTCGCTCTGAAATTAAAGTGCGAGGTTAGAGTTTAGAGTCATTTTTCTGTCTCATATCCACATCTCGACCGTTCAGTTTGTAGGTATTAATGTATAGATCATCCCTACAAATTTTCAGCCAAATTGATGATCTTTAAGGTATCTAACTTGCTTAAACCAATGGACAAACTGAATCTGTCCAACCTGAACCGTACTAGCTTTAAGGCAGTAATCAATGCCTTAAGGACCATCAATTTGGCTAAAATTTTGCAGAGATGATCTGTACATTAGTACCAAAAACCTGAACGGTCAAGATGTGGATATGCGACTGAAAAGTGACCATAAAATCTAAAAGCGTAAGTTAATTTCAAAGCGAGGTCCCGCTCTGAATAGGATATGTATATATATATATATATATATGGGAGGGTTCGAAAGAGGACGTCTATGAGTTTCTAAAACTGCAGATGAACTCTTCTCAGCCGTTGATTTGTTTAAATGAAAAGCAACGGCCAGATGTGGAAGCTTCCAATAACAATCGCGTCAAATAGATCTTGTACGGCAACCCGACTCCTCAGTCTCACCCTCAACGACAAAACCAGAGTCACCGTCTCCAGTTCTCCACCCAAAATCCATGTCTTCCCACCATTGATGTTTGAAACTCGCCTCAGGTTGCACGATTGTCATAACCAAAGCTTCGTTCTTTTTCTTTCTCTCACAAAAATTGCAGTCCTCCGATGGTATCGACCTCCCTTGGAGTTTTCGCCCCCAAAATTGGGACTTGGAAGCACATATAGTCATCTAGAGTTTTTCTCAAGTATGGGTCCCCTTTTTTCTGATACTTTTGATTTCCAATTACAAAATTTAGGGTTTTTTTTTTTAATATTTTGATATGAAATACCATAATTGAGATTTTTCCTTTCAATAACTAGTTAGCGAATTGATCAGTTGATGTATCTATTGTCCTTAGTTTCTGTTGCTGCTATGTGTATGAATCAAGCTTGCTAGTGTAGATTTCATTAACTCTGGAACTTCTATCACTTTATCTGGTTTCCACAAGTGTGTAATATTTTATGCGACTTAGAGAGCTTTATGTTTGTTTCTTATTTTTGATAGAGTTTTTGGGGTTCATGGTCATTCTTCAATCAATGTTAATTTCTTATTTTTGATTCTTCAGGAAACAAGTCATCAAGGACAATCCAAAAAACCCCAAAGATTTGGAACAAGACGAGTTATGGTGTGTTTGATTCTTCAGGTTTTGGATGCAAGACGATTTCTATCTAGATCTGGTGGATTGGTTTTCGCATATAATATATTGGCTGTGGGTTTGGGAATCTGTTTATTTGTGTAATACTTTTAGTAGTAAGGTGAGCTCTTAGTTCTACAAAATCAATGTATAGACTTTGTTAATGTAATGTGCATTTTCTGAGAACACAGAGCTGTGATCGTGCCAATCTGGAAGGTTCTTTTTATTTTGTACTTCATAGTATTATTGAAGGAATGAAATCAGTCTACATGAATGTTGTATTATACCACATTGAGAAATTGTTAGCAGGTTTAGCTTTAATTTGGGTGCATTTTGTTTTCTTGGTTGTGGTTGTTGTTTTGTGCATTTTTTAAGAACACAGAGCTTTGCTTGTGCAACTCTGGAGAAAGGTTAGCTTTCTTGGTTGTGGACTTGTGGTTGTTGTTTTCTTGCAATTTGTTATTTCTGGTATCAGCAAGCACTACTGGCAGCAGACATTTATTAACAAACAAGGTTGTTTTAGTCCCAAATTGCATACAGCTGCAGAATTGCACTTTTGATCCCATAGTTCCTTATTCATTTTCTGGAACCATTACACAAAATGAAACATCATATTTTCGGGAACCATTACACAAACAAAATGAAACATGATCAATTCATAACAAATTATTGACTTTGAACTTTTGCATCTACATTGACATGATGGTTAAATGCAAACAAACTCAAATGCAAGACAACAGAACGAAAACCATGATGGTTACATATATTTTCTATTTCATTTCCTTTGAACTTTTGCATCTACATTGACATCAAGTACTTTGCTTCCTTTGCATTTTCTTTTCATTTGCGTAATGCAAAAAGCTACCCGTGGAAAGCATGGAGCCGATGTCTCTTTGCTCAAAAAAGAAGAAGAAAAGAATGGAATACAACATGTTGACATTCCGAGGCTAAAAACTCAATTTACATTCACAGAGAAATGAGGAGACACTTATATCTCTGCCCGAGTATGCATCCCTTCGGAATTGGAAAAGCTTGTATAATTAGCTTAGAGGCTAGTCAGGGTCAAGAAGTTGTCTTGGTTGCCAGAATTGGCTGCTGACAGTTCCCAAATCTTGTTTCATTTGTATGAGTTGCGTCTTAAGGCTGTATTCCTCTACCTGCTTTGATGAAGAATCAGAAGTTAACAGAAACCAGTTATTTCATAAGAACTAGGACACAGAATAACTTGGAGAACACATGGCACTACTGAGCACATAAGAGAATGTAGATTTGACAGAAGCCAGAGGCTGAAATATTTAGTTGCTGTGTTACTAAAGAAAAGTATTTACTATTTGTTAAAACTTATATTGTACCAGCATAACTGCTGCTGAATCTAGCAATGCTTCACATTCGTCAAGCATGGCTTTCTCTTGCGCTGCTACAACATTAACTCCCTCTTCCATTAGAGAGATGGATGTTTACAAAGTAGTTCCTATTACTGGATAACAAGGCCAGTTGATAGCTATATTGAGCACTTGGTTCACATGAAAAAGAGTTTTAGAATGCATCAAACTGCCTAGTGGATGATAAGCAAATCTCCACTGCAAAAATCTATTGTGAATACATGATCAGTCCACATCAATTCATAACAAATTATTGGCTTTGAACTTTTGCATCTACATTGACATGATGGTTAAATGTAAACAAACTCAATTGCAAGACAACAGAACGAAAACCATGATTAGTCCACATCAATTTTGTTATGAAGAAACATCATATTTTCTGGAACCATTACACAAACAAAATGAAACATGATCACAGAGAGCATCAGTTCATAACTAAGCCTGGCATCATATTTTCTGGAACCATTACACAAACAAAAATGAACCACATCAGTTCATAACTAAGCCTGGCATTTTAAAACAAAACAAGACTGATCATGTACAAAATTCCATTGTTCCAAGAATCTTCCGAGTATCCAACTAACCATTCACAATTGAAACCATGAGAAGTCTATACATGATCAGTCTTGTTTTGTACATCAACGGATCGATTCGCTAACTAGTTATTGAAAGGAAAAATCTCAATTCTGGTATTTCGTATCAAAATATTCAAAAAAAAAAAACCCTAAAATTTGTAATTGGAAATCAAAAGTATCAGAAAAGAGGGAACCCATACTCTAGATGACTATATGTGCTTCCAAGTCCCCAATTTTGGGGCGAAAACTCCAAGGGAGGTCGATACCATCGAAGGACTGCAATTTTTGTGAGAGAAAGAAAAAGAACGAAGCTTTGGTTATGACAATCGTGCAACCTGAGGCGAGTTTCAAACATTAATGGTGGGAAGACATGGATTTTGGGTGGAGAACTGGAGACGGTGACTCTGGTTTTGTTGTTGAGGGTGAGACTGAGGAGTCGGGTTGCCGTACCAGATCTATTTGACCCGATTGTTATTGGAAGCTTCCTCATCTGGCCGTTGCTTTTCATTTAAACAAATCAACGGCTGAGAAGAGTTCATCCGCAGTTTTAGAAACTCACGGACGTCCTCTTTAGAACCCTCCCGTGTATATATATATATACACTAGCCTTCCTGCATGCGCGATGCGCGTGTAGAAAGGCCGTGCTCGCGCGTGCGTATTGTCTTTCCTTTCTTGCTACACATGTTTGAAATGTTACTTATGAGTGCAGTATAATTTCTGTGTTACATATCACCTAACTCTAACCCCATACAAATATTATAAAATATTGTATATGTGTTGCGCAAATTATTAAAAAACATAAAACTTTGTACAAAAACATATACAGAGATTAAGAGTATTGGAATTGATTAACTACCACAAAAATAAAAACATATTTAAAGGAAAGAAACAGAGCTTAAGAGTACATACTGTGCATGCTTCTTTTTGTTCCACTCTTTCAAAATAAGTTTATTGAGATAAGCAGTGTTCATTTTTATTGATTTTTTTCATGCACCAACCACTTGAAAATATGGAAACACATCTCCTAAAGCTTTTGTCTCAACCATTCCTACAAATAGAAAAAATTACACAATGTTACAGATTGTAATATAAAAAAATTCAATCAAATATGTATGTGTCTAATCAACAAAAATGTTGATGTACCTATGAAGATGATCGATCATTTGTGTTTGAATGAAGCAAAACTTCTTTAAATACCACATTCTTCGTAAATACGCCATCTTCACCAACTATGGATCCTTTTTTAACCAGAACTTTTGTGGTTGACTTTGATACTCCTCTCGACAATGCAACATATAATTGTCCATGACTAAAAACATGATCTAAGAGATAAACACCTACATGTGGGATAGTCTGACCTTGGGATTTGTTTATGGTCAAAGAGAAGCTCAGTTTGACTGGAAATTGCTTTCTTGTTAGTTGAAATGGTAGCCCAGCATTTTCTGCACTTTTCAAATGAATTCTAGGTAGAAAAACTCTAGTCCCAGCAAACTGTCTTGTTAGTATCTCAGCATCAATCAGATTTTGGTACGAACCACGACACAACAATCTAGTACCGTTACACAATCCCAATTTAGGGTCAATATTCCTTAAAAGCATGATTGGAGCACCTACTTTCAAAGTTAACTTGTGGGGTGGCAACCCACCTACGGTTATTGAGTTCAGAAACTCTGGTTGGTACAAATTTCTCATGTCATCTTCAACAAAGTCAAATGAGTACAATGTAATTTCTTCACCTAGAAACATATTGATTATCTTTTCATTCAACACGTCCACATCATCGTTTATAGGAGTAATCAATGCTCTGTCCACCATGTATCTTGCATCATTTACATGATCACCCAAATTGGGGAAAACTTCATCAATAATTTGATTGATAGATTGGTCACTTTCCCATGGAACCACCATGCATTATGATAATCTCATCATTTCGTTGTTAATGACTTGTTCACTCCCATCGCCAACGCCAACACGAAGTAGAAATTCTGCAAATTGGTGGTCATTTATGGATCTCATATTCTGTCTCAATATCTTTGTTTGTGCCCAAAATGTTGCTTTCACAATGGAGGCTTGAATGAGTTCAGACTTTGTTCCTTTAGGAATAACAGGGAGAACTTGACGAAAATCTTCCCCAAAAATCATTATCTTTCCACCAAACGGTAATTCGACATCCATTATATCTCGAAATGTTTGATCAAGTGCTTCAAACACATGTCGATGTGTCATAGGTGCCTCATTCCAAATAATTGCAGTGAAATCTTGTATCAGTCGTGCTAGAGTAGACTGTTTACTTATGGAACACATGGATGGTGCATCTACAGTGCATCTACATTGAGTGGAATCTTGAATCTAGAGTGAGTTGTCCTCCCGCCAGGCAATAAATTTGTAGCAATTCTAGATGATGCTGTGGTTAAGACTATATGATTCATTCTTCTCAACTTTACTAGCAATGCACGATATAAGTACGTCTTCCCAGTACCTCCAGGACCATTGATAAAAAATAATGCACTTTCTCTTCCCTCAACTGTGGCCATTATGGTGTTGAATGCAATCATTTGGTCGTTGTTAAGGTGGTCAATTGCATCAATATCTTCTTGCGGGATATTTATAGAAATTTCGTCTTCAATACATCTCAGTATTCCTAGACTATCTTCTGGCTCACTTGTCATTTCAGGCAGATCAAATTCTCCAGTGCCCTTATTATATTGTTCTAGCATTCTGTTTAGATCTCGAAGTAGCCTGTTTCTGACAGAAATATCGACAATATCACTTGAAGAAGAAGAATCTTCAATCATGAAAGGATAAAATTCATCCCACAATCTTCGAACACCAGTTGGTTGACTATACACCAAAATTGTGACGAATAATCTTCTCAAAGCTGATGGCATTCTAATTGCAGAGGCCTCTAACAGACATTGTCGGATGCTATTGTCATCTTCCAGCAAACCTCGTTTCTCTGCCGCTTCCTTAAAAGTAGTTTGCAGAACTCTATTAATAGTAAGCAAATCACGAAATGATCTCGGTCCTCTTATATGATTGAGAAGGACACGTAGGTAAGATTTCTCACATTCGGAGGGTGAAACACTGTATATTCTCCCAATTACCTTATAGTTGTTCATTTTTTTCACCCAAGCTTTGTGCTTACTATCCCACCTATAGTATTGAGGGAATTCTCGATACAGATATCGGGGGGTGTATTGTATATGGAATTAATGGAACTTTTAAAGAAATCTATGGAATTTAAAAGTTTGGGTGTATTCAATATAGACTTTTAACAGTCCATGAAAGTCTTGAGGTATTCAATTAGGATTTTTAAAGACTTCATGAATTCCACCAAAATCTAGGGGTATTCAATTAGGACTTTTAAAAATGAATAAAAGTATAGAGGTATTCAAAATATCATTCATACTTATGGAATTAGAAAATCATGGATAATCATGGACCTTTGTAGTGTTAATTATACATACCAAACTCCAATAATTTTCCAGCCTCCAGACCAAAGATTTCAAAAAGTCTATCAAAGTTTCCTTTTCAAAAAAACAAAAAAAAAAAAAGGTCGATCAAAGTTCTTATCTTTACGCACGAAGAAGTTTGTCCTTCATCATATATCTTTCTTAATTTTTTTTGTCTTTTCTCTAATCTTTTATGATATCAACCTTTTTTGATACCCAACATGTTCATTGTAGTTGTTGAATGTGATTTTTGTTTTTGTTTTTTTTTTTTTCAATTGTGATACTTCGAACCCTAATAGCAATAAAAATGATTTATGAAACCCTAAAACTCAAATATTGTGGTCTAACCCTAAGACCTTGAACCATACTAAATTTTATCTTATTAATTAATTATTCTCATTAATTTGAATTTATATTATGGTTAAAAAAAAGATTGAACAATTGAATTTCAATTGATTGATTATAGATCAAGACATTGACCAATATTTCTACAATATATGTTAATCGGCGAAAACAAAATTGATGAGAATAATTAACCATAAACATCAAGTGATCTATATTGTATATTTATGTTGTTGGGAGATTAGGAATGAGAACAAACTCGCTAGACAGACTAACAATTATGTATTTGAGTCAATTTCTATTGGAAGATACTGGAGCATTGAAGAGACAACAAGTTATTATTTTGTTTTGTGTTTGGGCTGCATTTGTTTTATTTTATTTTATTTTATTTATTTTTTGTACATTCTAGGAAATCTGTAAAAGTTATTCATAATAAAGTATATAGATTTTCATGAATCAATAAAAGTCTGTTGCTAAAATCAATGGTTTTAAGAAATCCATAACAGTCTATCAACTTTTTAAAGAGTCTGTGGACTTTTCAAAAAGTCTGTCATTTAAAAAAAAAAGCTCATCGTCTTGCTTCCAGATCCATACGGTTCATGGTGAAATATTCAATAAGCATAGATTTCTGTGCATGCTCATCTGCTAGAATGTCTTCTACAGTCTCATTTGCATCGAATCTGATTTGTTGCATGTTTGGAAGATGTATTTGTAATCTGTCGACTGTTGGATATATTCTGTTAGTTACAAATTTAAATATCCTCCATAAAGCCTCTGGTGCACAAACCCACCTTGCATCGACAAATTGTCTTATTTCATCGAACTCCAGGTCAGATTGCACTTCAACTGCAACTCTATCAGGACCTTTGTAGACATACTTATATAAGTATTTGACACTCTTTATGCTCCCACATATTTCAACATTGATGTGACAATCATACCGTAGCAATAACCACGTGTTATAAGGAACAACCCAACTATTATCTACCATTGTGTCTCCAGATCTACGTAGAGGGACTGGTAAGCGACTTGCTCGTCTTTGATATATAGAATATGCATCGTTTCCTTGCACAGTGAAATTTGCAAATGATTTTGGATAACTTTTATTGCATCTCCCATTTTTCATACATGAACCGTGAATCATATGTTTCAACCCCAGATCATAAAGTTGAGGCTCTTCATCTTTATCTGGTATTTCTACTCTAACAATGCGGTCATAATCTTCAGGGTTATTAAGCTTATCATTTTCATCCAACATGATCAGCATGTGTACATGTGGTAGGCCCCGTTTCTGAAATTCAACGACGAAAGCATGAGTAATAACTCTTCCCAATACCCCTTCGGTGATGATGTCTTCTTTTAGTTGCTCAAGTTTTGAACGAAATACCCTGACCTCTAAATCTGGACGATCTTGTGATGTTTGTCCAGGGAGTAGCTCACTTTTAATTTCTTCCCAATTCGGGTTACACGTCATAGTGATAAACAAATCTGGTCTGCCATACTTTTGAACCAAAGCCATCGCATCTTGGTACCGTTGGTACATATCACGTGGACTTCCAACAAATGATGATGGCAGAATTGTCCTATGACCGACGTTACCTAAGAAAATGTGAATCTATATTAAATATTTCTACAATTGTACAATTGAAAAACTTACATATCTGATATATAGGTGAAAGTAAAATATTAATTCTTACCGGCATTGTTTTCCCCAGCAATAAAAGAGTCTTGAAGTCCTTGATAAAATTCTTTCCGAATTGTATCTTGGTTACTGCGAAGCCATCTGAGTTTTTGTGATTCAATTTTCACTTAATTATCTACAACATACTGTTGTAAGAGCCGTCCACCTCGAAGTAGAGGATTTTCATCACCTGGGCGCATCTGCACAATCAATTTTTTTTATTTATTTAGCAGGTGTTTAAGTAGGATTTTTTTTTTCATTTAATGCAATAGGAACTAAAGTTGAAAAAAAATGTACTAACCTGTAACATATATGCATAATAGTCGCAACATGACATAGGTCTTCCATTCTCATCATGACTATTAATATCCCACCCATATGTTCCATAAGGTAATAACAAAGGATACTGCATGGGGTCGTAATATCCGACCGAGTCTTTAACATTCCAGAGTCTTCCACTAATTGTTTGGACAATTAAATCTCTTCCATTCGGATTGATGTCGCCTCCTCCTACTATAATAGCAGCAACTTGTGATGCAAATGGTAAACAATACTGACGTTGATTAGAAGGCTGCTCTCTTATGATGAGCCTGCAATTGGGCAAGTCTGGGCGCTGTCCGAGGCTTCGAAATTGATGGACAAATGGATTATAGTGATTCAATAGCCGTTGAACTTATTGCTTGGGTTCATTTGTGCATGTGATTGGTATCTTTCATGAGATCTTTTGAAAAAATTTGATATATGTGCTTTTCTTTCATGGTCCCATCTCATTATACGCAAGTTTCTTTCACATATACTTGACTGAATAAGAAGCTTTTAAGCATGAACCTTGAATTCTGAGAGAAGAAAGAGTGTATATCCCTTGTGAGGTGAATCATTACTTATATATAAGCATGCTAAGCTCCAACCACTCACCATTATTGCTCCCAAGTCCTACATGTTTATATGTTGTATATATGTTTTATTTAACTCTCGAAAAATACATGATTAAATCTTGTTGAGTGCTATTCTTGGTGACATGTAAGTATGAGATTTCTGAGACAAAATGTTGAAGGACATTAGAGTCATTAACCTAGTGTTTACGTTTTTGAGTCTTTGCTTTTATTTTATTTTTTCGTTGGTTTTTGTTGTCTTTGTGTTTTTCTTGTGTTTTAGTTTTTCCATACTTAGTCGTTTGTTTTGAGTCTTAGTTAGTTTTTGTTTTCTTTGAGTGATTTTGCTAAGGGACTAGCAAAAGCTAAGTGTGGGGGAATTTGATGAGACTATAATATTTGCTATGTTTTTAGTGCATTTCTCTCTACATTTTACTTAGTTATTTCTTAACAATATCATTTCTAACTTAGTTTTCATTTTTAGGTACTTTTGAGTCTAGAAATGCAAGGCAAGGAGGAAATGGCGAAGAAATGGAAAAAAATTGAGAAATGAAGTTTTCCCAGTTCGACCAAGAAATGGAATCCCAGTTGAAGTAGGAATCCTAAGTCAACTAGGAGTGAGCTCGAAAAAATGATGTTCGGAAATGAGAAATGACAGAGTCCCAGTTGGACTAGGAAACCTGATCACACTAGGAGTCTTGATGCTACTAGGAGACCTGAGAAGGCTAGGAGATGCTGTGGCTTGAAGATGACTCAAGATAGTTTAAGAATGTTCTGGAATGCACATGAATTTTGACATATATGAAGATGGGCTTTGAAATTATCCAATTGAAGAAGCCTGGCCCAAAGATTGAAGCATGTGACTTGCACATGATTTTCTAGATCCTTCTTGATGTCTTGAGGAATCCTAATTCCATATTTATTGGTTTTTGCCGTGCAATATACAAGGAATATCAAGAAGATTTCAGCAAGAGTCCAAATTGGGATAGTTTTGGATTTCTATGGATTTTTGGAAAAGAAAATAAAGAGAATACATATTGATTTAGGTTTCCTGATTCCATACGAGTTGAATGAAGATCAAATTAAGGGAAGATGCATAGAGGAATTTAGCAATGATGAAGATGACTTGTTCTCCAATTCTAATGGAATATTTTCATTGGCTGAATAATGCAATCAAGAGGAGAATTCTTAGGAAACCCTAGCCATGCCGTGCACTATATATAGGGAGGTTTGTGAAGAAAATATACACACCACAAAATTCAGAATAAAACACACAAAGACATGCCCTCCGCCTCAGAAAGTTTCGGCAATCATTCAATCTCCAAAGGTTAAGACCGTGAAGCATCACCATCTCCATTCAAGCATCCTTGCCGTGAGCCACCTTCCATTCTACCACCCTTGAAGCTTATTGCGTCATTGAAGAATTCGTAAGTGTAACCATGAACACTCTTTTATGTTTTTGGTTTTGGATTGCAATTTTGTTTTTTGTTTTTGTTTTATGATTTGCGATTTTTTTTGTGGATGAAGTGTTGATTTTAGATATGTAGTTTTCGAATACTATGAAGCATATTGTTTTAGGTTTTAGGTTTTAAATCTGAAAATTGCGATTTCGATATGTTCATGCAGGTATATATATGTTGTTGTTTTTAATTGAATGTTTGTTGTTGATTTGTTTTTTTTTTTTTTTTGGTTTAATGGTGTTGATTTTAATTAGTTTGTTTGATTGAATTTGATTTTGCAATGCCCTCATTTCAGAAATCAAAATTATATAAAATCAAAAGCTCATCAATCATTGAATGCATTACAATGCATCAAATCCTTCTTCGGTTCTGTAACAAGATGAACCAGATTTTGCAACGAGATGGAAAAAAAAAAAAAAAACCTCTAAATCCTCAATCTTGAAGAAATCTTAAATCTATTAACACTTAACTGAGGGGATTACCCGCAACAGTGTATGGATTCATACTGAAAACACGATACAGATTGAGACTGAGATGCTTTAGCTGGAATGATGTTTTTCTAGTTTACGACGCAAGATGGGTGGATTTTTTCTGGATTTTCAGTTCGATGTTGGATTAGAAGAGATTGATTAGGACCTGGAATGTCAATTTGAATATTTTGGTTTGAGACTAAGAAGAGAGAATTTCTGTTGTGTGCGGAAGCGAGCGCACGAGAGAAGATCGATTTCTTAGTTTGAGAGCGAGAGCGAACCGAGTGTCGAGTTTGGGATTTCTATCAGCTTAATGAATTGGTCTTTACGTTGTGCCAAAAAACCAAACTGGAAGGAACAAAAAAAAAATCCCAAACAAGTGAATAACCAAAACTAAATCAATCTCAGTTTAATGCATAACAGAAATCTGTTGTCTAAAACATAACCTTTTTCAAAAAGTTGATTTACCATGATATACACTATATTCAGACAACAGAATTTTTTCATTTTATTGTTAAAATTATTCAGACAACAGAAAACAACCATTATCACTACTAAAAAGAATTGCTTTTGCGACGCCTATTTTACGACGGCAATTTGGACTTTTGCGACGGAAATATTGGCGTTGCAATAGGTGGCGTCACAAAATCCATTTGCGATGGTAAAATGTCATCGCAAAAGATAATTGCGACGGTATTCTCTTGCCGTCACATCAGTTATTGTTTTGCGACGGCTATTATACATGCATCTGAAGTTAAACTACAATATCAAATCCATATAACTAAACCAACCAACAATTATAACCTCACATCAGTGAAATAAATAACTAAAGCCCATTGTGGCACATTGATTAGAATTTCTTCATACATAAAGATTGTGGCACCTATGTACTAGTTCAGGATCGATGATAAAGAATTGCAGCACCCAAGTAAGTGTATACCAGCTTCTGCCTAGGAAATTTTAGCTTTTTTTTTTTTTTTTTTTTTTTTTTTTTTTTTTTTTTTAATTTCAGGCTCTTTGAGTTGTTGTCTCCATGCTTTGGCAAACTCAGTATCTGCATATAAGCACATGAAGTAGGAGTAGGTGAAGTGCGTATGTAGTGAAGAAGTAACAAGATCAGAATCGTAACACCAAGAACGGATGCAACTTGGATTAATCTTGCTTTTGATCGAGGAAGGAAACAAAATACATTTCTCTAAAAGTTCACTAAGATAATTAACCTTAGTAAATTTGTCACCTCACATATAGAATTTTCTTAAGTAATTTGCCAAGGACGTGACAAACGGCAGAAGAACAGTTTGACATGTGAGTGAATGGAAGACTGGAAGCCAAAAAGACATAGATATTCAACTTTGTAAGAGGAGGCCACTCGAAGAGTTTATAAAGATAATTTTATTAGCAAGTATTTTTCATCCACTTCAACTGAAATCACTTAACTCCTCAACATTATTAGACAAAGGCAGAGAGAACATTGATGCAAATCGACATATATAGTCTTTAAATAGGTATAAGTCTGAAACATACCCACCATGAGCTTCAGAACCAGGTTCCCCAGATATACCACCTTCATAAGTCTGGCAACTGCAAAGAAGAAAAAATTTCAGTCAGCAACTCAATGATGTCAAATACAATAGGAAGAAAGTTGCTAATAGAGACCAACAAAGACTAGAAAATATGAGGACTGAGAACCAGGGACCATTATCCACAATATGGCAGCAGCAACACAAGCAAGATTAATCCAAGTATGTCAATATATCTCAACTTATAAAAGTAAAGGTTGCGCATTCTCAACTCAAAAATAATTTGGGAGTAAGAATAGACGTTAAGGACATTCACCATCGATGATAATTGCACTAGGAACTTGAGCTTTTTGACCATAAATAGACATTAAACGCAATTGAGGCACCTCACCCCAGAACCGTCTGCAACAAAAGTTCCATTTTGAGATGTTAGCGAACAGCACTCTGAAGTCCAACCACAATTGCATGTACAAGCACCAAATAGCAAATCCATTACTTCATCAGATTCATTTGAAAAGTGTTTCTCACTAAAACAATGGACTTAACCCTTCCTCTGTGATGCCTCGGAAATTCGTATTTATTTTCTGAAGATTTTCCGGAATCTAATTTGTGGTTATTGGACGGTTTCGAGGCTCGTGGATGGAGCGGAAGTGTTTCGGATGAATTTTTATTCGGAAAGTATGACTTTAGGGGGTCGTGTGAAGTTGGACTTTTTATTCGTTGGGATTCTCCGAAAACTTCCTTCACGAAAGTTGTAGAGCGCGTCGATACGAGTTCGTGGACATGTGGAACGCGAGAATGGGAGTTCGTCTGAGAAAGTTATGGCCATTGGAATGAATTTCCATTTTGGTATAAATAGAAGTTTCCCAAATGGGAAATTTACTATTATCATTTGGTTTCCATTTCCGGAAACTCTCATTCTCTCTCTTTTCTCTCTCAGTCGACGCCTTTACTATCTGAGATTTGCGACTGCCCCGACCCGAACCCGGTGATCCGACCCGGCTTTTCCGGCGAGCTCCGACGATCTCTGGCCGTGAAATTTGGTCAGCTGGTTCGTCTCCTCCATCTGGTCGTCCCTGGGGTGTCCTCTTGCGGCGATTCTTGGTGGAGGAAGTGCAGCAAGGCGGTGCAGTTGAGGATTTCAGACCCGGTCGGAAATCCTTGTTCCGACGTCAGCGAGGCTTCTGGCCAAGCTTGGGGAGCTCAGAGCAGCCTCCTTGATCGATCCTTGGTGGTTGTTTGAATCGATACATGTGAAAACCAGTTCAACTCAGATTGAGCAAGAATCCAAACATTGTGAGGTAGTTTTCGATCCCTTATGCTTGTTTTCTGACTTCGAGCTAGTTATGAGAATTCACATGCATGCTTAGATGAAGCTTTTTGATGTTGGGAGTTTTGTGAAATAATGAGTTTTTGGTCGGCGGCGGTGCGCCACTGCCTGTGGAGGCGTTCCGGCGGTGTTCCGGCCATGTAAGGGACTGTTTTTGGTACTATATATGTTCTACTCGTTGATACGAGCGTTTCGATATATAATATACAAATTTTGGAGTTCGTATGGAATTGTTATGATTTTTACGGTTTCATACCGGTTGATTTATTCGATCCGTGAGGATCCGAGCATCCGATCGACTTGTGGTTGGGACGTATCGATCATGGATGTATTCCGGAGACTTTGGGAGGTCTCGGATGTGGTTTCGCCTCGATTGGCGCCACTTTGGGGATTTTAGTTCAAAACAGGGGTTTCGAACTTAAATCGTTTGTAAATCGTTACTAAGTTGAAACTGTATGTGATTAGGTACTTGGGAAGTATTATTGGACGGTTGTTTTGTGGTTTGGCTGCTTTGTTCTGTATTGAAGACGCAACGGGAGTTTCGAGGTGAGTAATCTCACAAGGTTCAATTATGAACGGATTTAAATTTGGTTGATTTTGATTAGCTTTCGAAATGAACTATAGATGGTATTAGTGGCATTTCTGAGTGGATGACTATTTGTGTACATATAAATATACATATGTATTCATGTATTAGTGATATTCCTGAGTGAATGACTACGTATATATATATTTACGTGATATATATATGTTTTGGTGGGTTGTGGATTGATGAAAACAATATGCATGAATTGATGCGTTTTGTTGTTTTGGGTTGTGGCTTTTCGGAAAACAAATGGTGGGAAATGGTATTTCTATTGTTTTAAAAAGTGTTTGTGAAATTGAGAGTCACAGGTTGTGATTTCTCCTTTTGGGTTGATTTAATGTTTTGATCCGACGATCGGTGGTCTGAGGATGTGAGAGTCACAGGTTGTGATTTCTCCTTTTGATTTGATTTAACATTTTGATCGGACGACCGGTGCTCTGAGGATGTGAGAGTCACAGGTTGTGATTTCTCTGTTTGATTTGAATTGACATTTGGGGTCTGGTGCGACTCGTTTAACGTTTTGATCTGAGGGTCAGGTTGGCCTAAGGATCCGGGGTTGCATGTTGCATCCTCAGGCAATGTATATCGTAAGGTTGAACCTTGGCCGAGGTGACAAGTTACGATATATTCAGTTAGAGCTCTAGTCTGTCTGCCATGGCACCTCATGGATCTAAGTAGGTTACTTACGATTATTGGGTACGTATTTTGTCCAGGTTGGACCGATTATGTGTTTTGTCCAGATTGGACTGATTTGATGTGTTTGGTCCAGATTGGACTAAAAGAATCATATGCTATTTGTTAGGTTAACAATAGGTATGATTGATGTGCGTATGTGTTTGTCCAGGTTGGACCGATTTGATGTGTTTTATCCAGGTTGGATCGATTTATCATATTTGAATTGTTAGGTTAACGATTTATATGATTTTGCCACGGTGTGACTTTTGTGATTTCTTTTTTGGAAAAGAGTATTGTTTTGGGAAGCATGGTATGTTTTCCTTATTCTCGAGTTGAAAGGTTTTCCTCGTATTTGGCGTGAGTTGTGCGGGCTTTTATCCTGTGATTTGGTGTGAGTTGTTTTGAGTTACTCATACGGGTTTGCAAAAGCTTACCGGGTTTGTTGTGTGACAACCCGGTGCACTATTCAAACGGTGTAGGGGTTAATCCTGCAGGTCAGGGTAATCGTGGCTGAAGCTGAGGTGGCGTGCTTGCAGCTTAACGGTAGGAATCCAATTTTGTGGCTTTACCGTTATAAAGACTTCCGCTTGTAGTGAGCTCTGAGGAGCATTTACGTTTTATTTTGTTGTTGACAATTTAATTCGTAAGCTTGTGTAATATATAACTCTGTGGAGTGAGTGTATATTAACTTTGAGGGTTCAGGGCATCAGTATGTACTTGGTTTAAAAAGGAAAAAGGTTTCCATGTATTTGTATTGATGACTGAACGTTCACACATATATAATTATGGGGTTATATATCGATTTTTAATTGTGTTAAAAATCAGGGGCGTGACATCCTCTAAGTTACCAAAACTATCTTATCAAACAAATTCACTAACTAAATGAAAACTACAAGCTACACTACCAAGGCTTCAACTTTTGCTAATCTGGTAAAGAAATATTCAAAAGTGGTTCCAGAAAAAATAGCAGAGTACAAAAAAAGTAACTTAACATCTATGGCCAACTAACAAAAGGATTTAATAACAGAAAAAACAAAAGGATTTAATAACAGAAATCGAGGGTGTGATGGGAGCAAACCTTCCCAAATAAATACGGTATCCGAGGAAAACTCTTGATAAAAAGGCTGAAGCTGCAAGTTGAAGTGGATTGTAAAGAGCAACCAAAGCAGGCCCTAAGTGTCCTCTAACTTATAATTGTTCCTATTACAAAATGAAACTAACGATCCAGTAACAATCAAGAGTTGCAGAACAACCATAGGCAACTGGAAAACAGTATGTTAATGATCATATAGTTTTAATTTAGGACCAATGCTCATATCTGCCCTACCTGATTTAGTGTTGTAAGCCCTCCATGGAGATTTTTGGCGCGATTTCTGCTATAAACAGGGGCGGATCCAGGTCCTTTTTGGGGGGACTCAAGTCCCACCGAGAATTGTGGGATGAAAAAAAAAAACTATATATATATATATATATGCGCTACTTCTTGTTGCTGTAGGAGCATCTCCAACAGTGATAGCTATCTTGATAGCTAAAAATAGCTAAAATTGGAATATAGCTAGTTGAATATTGAGTTATGCTCCAGCAGAATACCTAAATCCCAAGTTAAATTTAACTTTTAGTTAAATTCTCTCTCCTCTCTAGCTAAATATAGCTAGGTCTTTTAGCTAAAGCTAAATTTAGCTTTTGTTTAGCTAGTCTGCTGGAGATTAAAGTTAGCCTAAAACTAGTTAAATTTCAATTTTTTTTAAAATAAGTATTCTGTTGGAGATGCTCTAAATGTATTTTCTTTTGGTTAAACTCACCCAATTACCGAAATCGAACTATATATATGCTATATTGTCATTGCTTGTTACTTGTTATATGTTAATTTCATAAATTATGTGGAGTGAGTAACAATTGCAAGTAATGGTGTGAACAAGAGTATTATAACTTGTATAGAATGGTGTATATTTTTTCTTTTAATTAATAAAATTCTCTCGTACTGTCGAGATTCTCCACAATAATTGTTTTTTTCTTCTAGTTAAGAACTTCAAGCCCCACCAAGGTTTGAATCCTGGATCCGCCACTGGCTATAAATGTTATGACATACATTAATGTCATTTAGTCTCCACAATAAAATTTATGTCATCATAAAGAATTAAAACCATCAGTTGGTAAAAAGATTTACCACATAAGAGAAAACTCCAATTCGATATATATCCAGTTAAAAACCTTCCTATGTCAAGTGACCAAGCTCCCTGCATCAGATTTTTAACCTCTTTTAATTAGTGCCTTTAGTAATAAGATACAATTTGATTGCCTTCAATTAAATGCAAAAGTACAAATGATCCAAATTAACAGCATATACCTCAGAGAAATAGATTGCTAGCCATCCTGTAATATAGAAAGTAGCTGACATTCTCACTGCCTGGTTAGTCTATAAAATTTCAAGAAGTTTATTAGTACAGAGTTCAGGTCACAGGTTATTACACTATAATTACCTATTGACAGAAGAAAATCATGAAGTCTACAACTTGATTCACTATGTATAATCAGTGTATACATAGACATAGCATGACAAAAGACAAACACTAGGTGAGGTAATTTCCAAATTGAACCCAAAATTAAAGAGAAATGGGGAGCTCACAAAACCTCAATGATTTGATCCAGTTCAATGTTCAAGACTTGGTTGAATTGAGACTCGCTGACACCATCCCTAAATCCAATACATAATAGTCAGCATTGTGGCTTACATTGTAAAAAGAACAGATGCTATATCAAACTAAATTGTAGTCAAAGCCAAACTCACCAGTCAACAACATTGTGACTTGCAAAATCTCAAAGGCATTGTAAATGGGTCCATTTAATGAAAAACAAAAACACTAGAAATGCAAAATAAACTTGAGAATTCTAATGATGAAAATACCAAGCAAGCAAAGGTTAAGACTTAGAGAATAGAAAGCACATTCTTTTCACTTCAATTTCTCAGCAATCAACAATAAAAACATGCAATTTTCAACAATATTAAACAAAACTCAAGCGCAATTATTAAGAATGGTGCCAAACTGAGTGTACACTTCCTTTCTAATAACACTTCTGCAGCGAAGGATCAAGATTTTGATTATCAAAAAGATTAATATATTCTCACACAAAAACACAAGTAAAGGACATGCATTGTGCGTCTCCAAGAACTCAAGTTTCCTTGCAGTGCAGAACGTGAGTATTATTATGATATCTAGATAGAAGTACTCCAGGTTTTATATGATCCAATTTGGTTTGAGCATAATGCACCAGAGAGTCTTTTCTGTGTTATTTCTTTGTTGGATGGCAAGATATATACAGTTGCAACTGGTGTGAGCATGTTAGCTGGAACACCACCATTGACTTTGAGCCTACTTTGCTTAATTTATATGCTTGGCCTATGTTTTAGTGTTAAGTTGCAGACTTGCAGATGCTGATGTAGTAAAAAAGAAAAGATATCTCGCTGTCCTTGATTTATAATAAAAGAAAATGGCTCTGCAGTAGTTGATTTATTAAATAAAGACTTGCAGTAGTACATATAATGTGTGTGTGTGTGTGAGAGAGAGAGAGAATTGAAAGAGGCAAACCCGCTTAACGAAAGCCAAGAGCAAATGCTGAAGTAAAACAGGTTGAGCCCGCTACAAATGTGTGTAGGCAGGAACAATCAAACCCGCTATTAGGACCTTATTGCAGTGGAGGTTCTTATGTTTTCATTATTGACATATGCATACTCAATCAGTAGAAATTTTTATAACTAATGAAACATAGTGGGTTTACTTCCTCCAATGACCGTCAGTACAAATAAAATTTGCAATGACTCTTTTCAAAAATAAAATTTGCAATGACTCTCTGGTCTACAATGGAGCAATTGGATATTAAAGCTGACCAACTGAAATAGAAGAAGGCTTAAACTGAGATTATGTAGAGCCATATTATTAGAGCTTTCAAACATTTCAAGTAATAGTTATGTATCTTCACTTTCCTCCTTGACAAACAATTTCATCGATATTAAAGCTATTACATGAAAACCACATGGTACATTATCTTTTGGAAAGAAAGGGACTGACTTGACTTTGGAGGGGATTTGTTTCTCTTGAGATGAGCTGCTGCAATGCTGAATTGCTGATAGTTTCAATATATGCAGGTATCAATCTTGCTAAACTAACAAAACTAAGACTAACATTGTGCAATTATCAACCTCTTGATAGCTTCTTATCCTTCCACAAGAAAACATCAGCCACTGCATCATACAGTTCATATCATTAGGCAACAAAATTCAAATTCTTTGCAATTCAATAGGTGATAAAAAATAAACCAAGGTAAATAAATAGGTTCAGCAACTATAAATAACTAGAAAAATTACAAGCCATGCTCATAAAGATTGTGTACAATAATTAGCTTCAAAGTCTTGGTTCGATTAAATAAACTGAAAAACCTAAAAAGTGAACCCTTTTCCAGTACCAAATCAAAGCTTGAACATATACAGAACACAAGAAAAAAGAAATCAAAACAAAGTATAGCCATTGTCATACATGACCCATAGTAATCTACTGAAAGATCTAACATATATATCAAAACAAGAACCATGAAAGAATCTTACTTTAGCTTCTTTCTCCACACCTTCTTCTTGTATCCAGTGGCACGTCTCTTGAGCATCGAGAGATACCTAAGAAATCATACCATATTTCAAGATTAGCATCACAGAAAAAAAAAATTAATTGAAAAAATCCTAACAATTTCAGCAAAATTAGAGGTACCCATGACTGAAAGGAAGTGAAGAAATCAAAAAGTGGAACAAGAATGAGAGAAGAAGAGCGAAGAAGGTACCCATTTTAGCAGAAGGCGAGTTCCAAGGTTTCACTATTCTAGAAGTTGCTGCAAGGCGACTAGGGTTTGAGGCAACTGAATCAAACCAGCTATGCTTTTAGTACATGATACATAGAAAACGTCCAATCCAAACAAAGAAGTTTCACAAAGTGCTTACCACAGATCTAAAAACAATGCGAAGTATCTCTAAATCTAACTCTAATAGAGAGAGTGCGAAGCGGATAAAGATTTAGAGCCCTAGCCACAGATCTGAAAACGATGTTGGAGCCCTGCCAGTCTGCCACAGATAACGCCGAAAGGACGTCAGCATCAAGAGAGAGAGAGAGAGAGGGGCAAAGCTACGGTAAATGGATAGGTGTGAATTGAGTCCTTTTGAATAAACACCAATCGTAATACGACGTCGTGTTCGCCCTTAATCATGCTACCCCATTTAATTGCCGTAGCACACTTTCCAAATATATTCAACAGCAAAACTGCCGTCGTGTATACCGTCGCCAATGCTAGTTTTTGCTACTGAAATCAATGCCGTCGCAAATTTCCGAAGCGAATGCAATTGTTTTTAGTAGTGTATGTTATGAGCTTTGTCGTCTGATGAGTTTATTGACATAGTGTTCGCTGCCTTTCCAAGGGGTTGACCTTTTTCATTATACTCCACATTCTTTCTAACACCCAAGAATTTTCATTTTTGCCTCACAATGTGAGGTATTGTGTTGATACCATGCTTACCCTTCTTTTTATTGGTGTCGGTCGAACTTTTACATGTAATAGTCTCCAATCATTAATGTGAAGAAACCGCTGCCTTAGGAGATGTAGCAGGTGTACTTTTTGGTTTAGTCGCAGTTAACTTTCTCTTTACAAGAACAACTTTCTTCTTAAGGTCAGAAGCAGGAGGTTTCTTTTATGAGAAGAAGATGATGGCAGTTTTGAGAAACTCATACTTTGACTCCAACTGTACTTTCAAATCTGCAAACACCTTCAAGTTAGTTACTTTTCAAATAAAAAATATATCAAACCAAAGTTACCATAATAAGACTTTCAATTGCTAATGCCTAAGAAAATTAATTAATAAGTAAACAGTAAACACTCAAGAAGTCATAAAGAGTACATATTACAAAATATAGATCAAGTAGCTATATCAATTTAAAACAAAAGGAACAAAGACAAATGGCAAGTCATAAAACATGATCGATCATCAGTATTCATCAATCCATATATCCTCACAGTCAGCTCGCATGAAGTTAGTACTGAAAATGGTTGATGGTCATTCCCAACTCTTCATAATTATCACAACTACGATAATCTCAATCATGAGTCAATAGTACAACAGACCATCTAGAAACTAAAAGGTCTTCAACATAAAATACTTGTTTGGCATGAGTAGCAACAACAAACTGATCACGCTTATGACCAAATTTACCCAAATTGAACAGTGTAAATCTTAATTCATCCACTTTAATATCACTATCTACAACCCAATCACACTTGAAAACAGGAACCCTAAACTTAGTATAGTCAAGAACTTATATTTCTTGAACTACCCCACATAACCACATGTCTGAAACAAAGGGGTTCTTGTCTTTTGCACTAGCAACTTGCATCGTTTTAACAAATAGTCTCACTCCACTATTCTGAACAAATCGTACATTGTCACGTGCCTTAGTAGTAATTGAACACCATTGATCTTGTATGCATGATATTTTAGTACATCTTTTTTTGGTTTGTACGCCAACCATCTTAGGTGTCTGATATGCCATTATTCTCACATGCAAGCTCATCCGCAATCTTCAAGCTATACAAAAAAAAAAAAAAAATCATTAGTAACTTAACAATATGGTTAACTTGAATCCATTTAAAACACATGAAAATTGAAAACACAGAAAAACAAAACAACTTTAGAAACAACTCTTACTCGCTCTTGGAACCACTTAAAGAAATTCGCCATATGCTTATCCTACAACCACTTATCTTGCTTTTTGAATCTCGGATAAGTCACCTTCAAATATTCCATACGTTCACTGCAATGAAGTTATTCAAACCATATATTACAACTGGAATTATAACAAAAAAAAAACCATCAACGAAGGAGTAACTAAAATATAAGTAATATTTCTCTTACTCGATATAAGGTTGGACTTCATCTGTATTCACCAATGTAGTAAGATGAGCCTAAATTCTATAAAGGCTGCTGAAGTAGGCTCTAATCTGCTATTATTCTCTATTGAAAGGATTCCAACTGAACTTAGGTTAGACAAATGTAGACAAAACCTAGAAAGCCTAACTTTCTTGGCCAAAATTTGACGCTATTATATTCCACACTAGAAAAAGGAAAAGGGAAAGCAAAACCCTTTTGGAAAGGGAAACCATTTTGCACCTAGATACACTGGTGCCTCCCCTGCCACACGAAAATATCTCCACTTTTCGGCCATACTATTTGGAATCTTATAGACAATCAAATCCCCTTTCTCTGATGTATCAGAAATCGGAGAATCTCTTAGTGAATATTGCAACTCGTTTAGAGGGAGGGAGGAAGAGAGAGAGTCAGTTTTCAGATTTCCCAAATTAGGGATAACAGGATAGAGTTAAGGGAATTGATTTTTGTTTAGATAAATCGACGAGACTACCCTTGAAAATTTAATTTAGGAAGGCTCCGTAACGAAGCTAACAGCTCTAGGTACTAATGTTCAGTCGAGGTTAGAGCCTTAGGTACCGTTATGATATTTTCAAACTTGAGGTATGAAAATTTCGAATAGCTAGAACGTTAGGTATGGTACTGATGATGTTCCTTTTGTCAAAACAGATGTGGGTGGCGTAAAATTTACAGTTGCTTGGATGACATCTAATGTAATCAATGTTCAAAAAATCGGTATAGGCAGCAGCCTAGACAGCTAGCGCTGGGCGTT
Source organism: Rosa rugosa (assembly GCF_958449725.1). NCBI lineage: Eukaryota > Viridiplantae > Streptophyta > Magnoliopsida > Rosales > Rosaceae > Rosa > Rosa rugosa. Next base: position 25,756,920 of record NC_084823.1, read on the forward strand.
GACGAGCTGCCTGGATTAACCTATAATCGTTTCAAATAATCGGCTGACTTTGGGCGGGCGCCTGGGCTCTGCCTAGGTGGATTGGGCACTCTAGGTGGATCTTATCAAAACTGAAGTCTAAAACGGCGAATCGGCGAAGCCGTCCATACCCTGCTTTCTCCTTTTTGTTTTGCAAACCCTCTCTCCCACCTTTAACATGCGCTTGCGCGTGTCTCTCTTCTCTGGTCGATGATTCAGTGATCCTATCTGTTACCACTGCACCCATTTCTCTTCTCCGATCTCTTGGTTGATTTGTCACTGGCTCACTGCTGCACGCGTCTCTCCTCTACTGAAACATATCAGTGTCTCTATCCTCTTAAATTCATCTATTATGTCATCTATTAGGCATATTGACTTAACGATTGGTTAGACATATTGAATCATTGATTAATGGTTGAGTTTTGATTAATGGTTTTGAGTATTGAAACGCATCAGACCATTAGACAAGAATTGTATGATTAATAGATTATATGAATTTAATCATGGTTATTGATTAATGTTTTTTGCTTTTTGAAATGCATCAGGCAATATTGTGATAACTGATTTAAAAAAATTTATGAATGCTATGGACTAATGCTTATGATATTCATCGATCACGAATCCAGAATTATGATTTTATTATTTTGGATTAATATAAATGTAGATTGATTATGTTTATTGATGTTGTTTAGATCCAATATTGATTGATGTTGTTTAGATCCAATATGGGTATAATTTGATTATTAGAATGACTGGTGATGCTGTGTTTGCATATCCTGTAGTTCTATAATTCAATCTTTTAGCCATTTATATATTAAAAAAAAAAAAAATTCCTTTTCTTTTCTTGGATGTGAAGTCAGTAAGGCTAGTTGAATGGCGGATTCTTCAAGCATTTTCTCCCTATTTTGAGTTTGTAAACTCATTTTCAATCAATTGTAGCAACTTTTATATTATTATTTATATAGTTATATTTTATAAATAATTAAAAATCAAAAACTGCCTAGGCCCCGCCTAGGCGTTTAGGCGCTAGTCCCCAGCTCACTGCCCGATTACCGACTAGCGATTTTTAGAACCTTTAATGTAATACCCTGGAAATTTGTTACTAAGTTTTGATGATTGTTTGGAAATTATTAAGTTGATTGTTAGGACTACTTCGTGGTTTGAGGGTGGAGTGAAAGTATTTCAGACAAACAATTACTCGAAAATGTTTTATTTCGAGGGGTCAATGGGTTGACTTTTTATTCGTTGAGTTTCTCTAAAAACCTCATTCAGGAAAGTTGTAGAATGCATTGATACGAGTTCGTGGAAATGCGGAATACGAAAATCGAAATTCATATGAAGAAGTTATAGCCAATGGAAAAAGTTTCCAAATTAGGATAAAGAGGAAAAAAAATCAGAAATTTCAGAAAAAACCCTAGGTTTCCATTTTTGGAAACTCGAGTCTCTCTCTCTAGCGCCGGAAATCGCCAGATTTCTTCTTCTGGTCAGTTCTCCTCCGTCCGGCCACCTCTAGTCGCGCCACCTGTCACAATCGCTTTGTCTCTTCTCTCTCTTCAAGTTGTTGCTCAATTTTGGCCATGGAAGGCGCAACAATGCGGAGAAGTGGGTGGCAGCGCTGTGTTGAGTTCACCGTCGGAACTGGTAATTCTGGCCACCTCTGATGCCATTTCTTGAAGGGTTTTGTAACCCATGAATCGTTGATCATTTGTCCCCAAGTATCCTGAACCAATTTGCAGCAAGGAAGGAGAATCGATTAGATTCGGATTCTAGGGTTTCAATCGGCCCATTTTCTTTCGAGGTAAAATCCGGCCAAATGGCTTAGATTTTAGCTTTATGATAGTTATGAAAGTTGTTATACATGTTGTTGGGAACATTTTGGCATATGCTTCATGACCTAATTTGGGGTTGCCTGAGGCGCGTGCAGCCCAGGCTCAGCCACTACTGGCGGCATGCCCGGCCAGTTTATGGGGTTCTGTTTTCATGCTTGTCATCTACTCATCGATACGAGCATGTTGATATATTTTGGGGTCATGTTGTGATCATTTGAAGCATGCTAGATTTACTTATTTTCTATGCAGGAATTATTGATTTTTACCTTGTTTGATTTTAAGTTCGGTTGTGTATTGTAGAATTAATCGCGCGTACTTTACTAATGAGAACAAAGTTGCCGACTTCAGCATGGGAACATACCATTTTGCATGCGGCATAATTAATTCAGTTGTGGCCCATAGCCAACCATCAATATTCCCTAATACAACTTGTTTTTGGGAATCAGCTCAATATCTCACATCTAAGAGTTTTTGGTTGTGTTGTTTATGTGCCTATTGCACCACCACAACGTACTAAAATGGGCCCTCAACAGAGGATGGGAATCAATGTTGGTTTCGATTCACCATCTACCATTAGATATCTGGAACCTCTGACAGGTGATATCTTTACTGCACAATTTGTAGATTGTCACTCTGATGAGACATTATTGGAAAGACTGTTCCTGAAGAACGTCATGAATTATCATGGGATGTACCCACTATGTCTCATTTTAATCCTCGTACCCGTACAAAATGAAATAGAAACGCGAAAAGGATCATCCATCTTCAAGATGTTGCTAACACAATGCCTGATGCATTTACTGATATAGCAAAAGTGACAAGATCACACATCCCAGCGGCTAATGCGCCTGCAAAGATTGATGTCCCAATTGGACAAAATAGTGTGGCAACCAATGAGCCATCTGTTGCACACCTGAAACGTGGCAGACCTGTAGGTTCAAAAGATTCAATTCCTAGAAAAATGAGATGAAAGACACATCTGAATCATAATGACATCGCTTTTGAAACATTTCGGGAAAAGCGTTGATGTCTAATCCACAATTCATGATTCTGCAATTACAGAATAGTAAAGTGTCCATGATGAGACATAAACCCTTAAAGAGGCTCAGGTACCTGATAATAAGGAAATTTCCATAAATTATGTGCACACGCATGAATTTTGGGATCGAAGAGAAACGATCTTCGATGATATATTTTCATTCGCAGTGGCTACTGAGATAGTAAAAAGCAATGACTTTGAATATCGCTCTGTCAATGAATGTAGATAGAGATATGATTGGCTCAAATGGAAAGATCTATTCCAAGCATAACTAGATTCTCTGTAAAATCACAGTGTTTTCAAACCAGTAGTCCAAACACCACCCAATGTAAACCCTGTCGATTACAAATGGATAATTACGAGAAAGCGTAATAAGAAAAATGAGATTGCAAGATAGAAAGCACGCCTTGTTGCACAAGGTTTTCACAAAAGGCTGGGATTGATTATGATGAAAATTATTCCTCGTTATGGATGTTATTACATTCCGGTATCTAATAAGTTTAGTAGTTTTAGAGAAACTTGATATGTAACTTATGGATGTTGTTACCGCATATCTATACGGGGAGTTAGATACCGATATATACATGAAAGTCCCAGAAGAACTTAAGTTGCCTAAAGCAACTACAAAATCACGCAACATGTACTCCATAAAATTTAGACAGTCATTATATGGACTGAAACAATACAGACGAATGTGGTACAGTCTCAGTGAGTACTTGATTAAGGAAGGATATGTCAATGATCCTATATGTCTTTGCGTGTTCATTAAGAAATCAAATTCTGGATTCGCAATCATGGAAGTCTATGTCGATGACATGAATCTAATTGGGAGTCCTGAAGAGCTCACAAAGACTGCTGAATATTTGAAGAAAGAATTTGAAATGAAAGACCTTGGGAGCATTTTGCTAGTGGGATTCTTGTCCATCAATCAGCTTATGCTGAGAAGGTTTTAAAAAGATTTGGCATGGACAAAGCCTACCCACTAAGCACCCCAATGGTCTTTCGAAGTCATAATGTTGAGAAAGATCCATTCCATTTAAGACAAGAAGGTAAAATTATCCTTCGTCCAGAAGTACCATATCTTAGTGCTATAAGTTCCTTTCTTTATTTGGCACAATGCACTAGACCAGATATAGCATTTGCTGTCAATTTATTGGCAAGATATAGCTCTGCTCCAACATTGCGCCATTGAAATGGTGTAAAACATATTTTGCGCTACGTTCGTGGTACAACGAACATGGATTTATTTTGTACATGTAAATCCATAAATAGTTCGAGTATTGTTGGATATGCAGATGCTGGATTTCTCTCTGATCCACACAAAAGTTGTTCTTAAACAGGTTATGTTTTTACTTGTGAAGATACGACAGTCGATGAAACAATCACTAGTGGCTACTTCTTCTAATCACTCAGAAATTCTTGCACTTCACAAAGCTAGTTGTGAATGCATTTGGTTGAGATCAATGATGCGCCATAGTCGAAGCACATGCAGTCTATCATCAGTCACAGACACCCCTACAATCGAAGATAATGCAGTGTGTATAGCTCAAATTAAAGGAGGTTTCATCAAAGGAGATAGAACAAAACACATTGCACCCAAGGTTCTAAAAATCGGCCTAGGCGGCCGACTAGGCGGCATCTAGGCGCTGGGCGTGGCCTCTCAGATTTAATTTTAGGCTAGGCGATGCTTCTAGGCGTTCAGCCCCTCGATGGCCTCCTACGCGGTGTTAGGTGGCTTCTAAGCGCTTTAGGCGTTGGACACTCAATGCTAGGCGATAGGCCAAAAACTGAAACCAACAAAACCCAGTTCTCAGACTTTGACTTCGTCTCTGGTTTGAATCTGAAACACAATTCGGGTTTGAATTTCAATAACTGGAAAATAATCCAATCGAGAAAACAGAGATCAGAGATCTATGTGAACCAGATTTACCTTTGCGATTGGGCTTGGGGCACCTCTTAACGAGCTGACTGCTGTAGTTAGCGAACTCTTTGAGAATCCACAACTGAGTTAATTCTCTCCCTAATCTAGAGCGAGAGAGAGAGAAAACGGGATTGTTGGAAATTCGGTTGCATGGAACTTTACGTGTTTTTTGTTTTGACTGAGATCTATCTACAAAGATTTCTTTAGTTTCATTTAATCTGGAGAAGATAGAGAAAGTTGCCTTTATCATTATAACTACTAGAACGCTATCATTATAATCCCATTTACATTCATATATTTATATTTAATATATATATATATATATATATATATATATATATATATATATATATAAACCATTATATATAGTTATATATGTCATAAAAATAAACATAAAATTAAAAAATAATAATAAAAAAATAAAACCGCCTAGTCCCCGCTTAGGCTCCCACCTAGGCCCTTGGACACTAGGCCTCGAACTACCGCTCGACTAGCACCTAGTGTCTTTTGGAACCTTGATTGCACCAAAGTTCTTCTACACTCATGAGCTTCAGAAGCATCAAGAAGTTGAAGTTAGAAAAATTCAATCAGATGTCAACTTGGCGGATCTCTTCACCAAATCTCTACCAAAATGTACATTCCGGTGGTTTGTAAAAGGCATCGAAATGCGTCGACTTTCTAAGCTATCAGAAGATGTTTGCTTTGATCAAGGGGAGATTCTAATCAGGGGGGAGCACCCAAAATCATTCTCAATAGGACATATGCGCGTTGCACTCTTTTTCCTTCAACCAGGGTTATTTTTTCCCACTAGGTATTTGTTACCTGGCAAGGTTTTAATGAGGCAACAATAACTGCGTCCAGCACCAAAATTAATTGGTGGACATCCAAGGGGGAGTGTTGTAGATACTACAATTATGTGGTTGTCCACGTAATACTCATTAGATAGAGTCCATTATGTAAATCAAGGAAGTTTGTAAGTGATCACCAAGAAACCTTAAGAGTGATCACCAAGTAACCATAGGAGTGATGATAGGAGCATAATATGCGACGTTTATATTGTCTAAACCCTATATTTTGCTAAGTCATTTTCTTTAACTTTATCAATTTAACTTATTTTGTGTTTTATAGGTAAAATGATGTCTCAAAGGTCCAGAAATGACTTAGGAAGCACAAGTGGCGCAGAAATGAAGAAAGATGAAGAAATGGAAGTTCTCCCAGTTCGACTAGAAAAAACAATCCCAGTTGGAGTAGGAATCTGAATCTGACTTGCACTAGGAGTTTTACTTGAACAAGGAAACCCAATTCTACTCGGATAAGGAAACCTAGTGTGACAAGGAGTCCCTGTTCGATAAGGATTACTCAGAAGGTTTCCGAAAAGTCTAAAAGCATCTCAAAAAAGAAGTTTGTATTTGACTAAGAGACCTGATTGTATATGGAGTCTTGATCATACTAGGAGACATGTGGAAGCTAAGAGACGTCTTGAAAGATTCATATATCAGAGTGACATATATGACGACCTGCACTATCTTCTAATTGATGAAAGGGTAACTTTGCTACAAACCATATACAAATAGTTCAATGACTTGAAAATTTCAATGAATATATGCGTCCCCAATGTCATTACTAACCTTTCAATCTAATTTAACACAGGGAGATACAATCCATGCCAGGATTGATAAATCTGATTATATCCTCATATTTCCAACAAAATGCAACAAGGACAAATATATGACATCTCTGTCTTCCATACATGAAAGGATTATTCCAGATGCAAAGTTGAAAATCATGAAGTTCAGCTGTGTTTCAACTAATTAACAAAATTTGAACTGCTTGAAAACGTTGTCCCTCTAATCCCACAGTATTCATTCCACCTTCTTGAGTTCAATGAGTTAGGAGGACAAGTTCAACAGCAGCCACTGCTCATAGACAATTTATAAATACTGAATAAAACACTTTTATTTTACATTAATACCCTTTGCCAAATATAAAACCATACTAACAACCTTTATTTGTTTTTCCTTGTTTTTTGTTTCTTTCATTTAACTGTAGATATCTATGGCTGCATCAAATCAGCCACTTCGGAATACCAAGTCCCTATAAAAGACACAAACAGGATGGAATCAAAGCTTGAACTCATTGTCGAAAACCTGAGGTATATTGTATCCATATTCTTTTCAACAAATAAATTTATCAACTCTTTCTTTGGATGTGTGGAGTTGATGTTTTGAAAAAATGTAGGAGGGAAGATCTCAAAATAAACCTATGGGGTGACGCTGCAAGAAAATTCAATGTGGACAGTATTGAAGCATCAGGTTTAGCAATACTTGCTCTGATCACAAGCTTAAGAGTGACAAAATTCAGACGTAAGAATTTAACATAGCACACTACTTTTCTTTATCACAACATGCCCGAATTATTTTTAAACAATCTAATATCATCTGTCAGTTTTGCTTATCTCACCTGATGATAATAAACTTTTTTCATGCGTGTTCAAAACAATTATATCTCTATTTCTTAACTTGAACTTACATTGTTGTAGTGCAGGTATTAACTTCTTTTCATTTCAACTTTCTTTCACAATTTCTATTTCCATGCTTTGTTTAAAGTTCTCAACATACATTCGGTGCTGTTCAATTGATAAAAACGGTTTCGCTTTCTTTATATAATTGCTTTCACAATCTGCAGAACAAATTCAAGCATCAACTACGACTCACTCTTGCATACTGATAAACCCACAAATTCAACAAACAGAGGAATACCAAGCTGAGTAAGTCGTTTTACCACACCTAAACAACTATGTTTCTGACACAAAAACTATAGTGCTTTAATTCAACCACTAAATTTCAGGTTCTCCAAGCCAGGAAACAGAGTGAAGACAATTCCTGCTCCAACCAAGCGACTAACACCAGAACAAGTCAAACAACAAAGACAGTCTCACAATTCAATGCATTGGATCCAGATGTATATACGATATGAATGGATAACATTTATTTCCGTTTTCATATCATATTTGCATATTTAGTGGTAAATGCATCAAATGATGTATTAGTTTTAAGTTGCAGTTCTAATGTTCAATTTATATTCTACAAGGATGTTGTCTACTGTACCGCTTCCATCCGTAGATTCCCCATGCACAATGGTCGTTGGTGGTACAAGGCTTGCTGAATCTGTCATAAACCGTTGAAAAAACAAAGAGGATGCCACTGAATTCAGCTGTATTGACCATGACACATAGATTCCTCTTCCATGGTAATCCTATTATAAATTTTTTTTTTCTGTTTTCCCATTTGTTTTTCTTTTTTGTTTTTTTTTCCTTCATATCTTATGTACAAATACCTTTTCTGCTCTGTTTACAGGTATAGAGTGCAAATGACAATTCATGACAAAATTAATCACACTACAGTCGTGATCATGGGACAAGAAGCAGAGCAACTGTTTGGGATCAGCTGCGCAAATTTGGTTAACAAACAATTCTACCCCACACATGAAATTGCACCAGAAGAAATGGAAAAATTTATTGGCCAAACCTACTTATTTCATATCAAGGTGAATTCCAACAGTGAGTTGCTGGTAAGGAACATCTTCCCAAATCAGCAAGCTCCTCCATCATCAACATAGGCTGAACCAAATACTGCCACATGACTTGATACACATTTACGCAAGCGTACGTATCATTGTCAAGATAGGGAAGTACAATGCCCAAAGTTATCGTACCACGGGGATTAGTGACTAACCCACAATCCTTGGGTAGACGGAACTAAAGTCACAAGCAAATAAAGGAAAGTAAAATAAATAAAAAGGCTAATCTAAGGCACCAAGCCTTAGCAATGCTCGCTTTGGTTTTCACCAAAGCCTAATCAAAACTAAGAGCCTAGTGATGACTATTTACAATGAGGTAGAAATTGTCATTAAACATTATGATTGTAATTTTCTAAAAAGACTAAGTCAAAAACTAAATTAACAACAACAATTAAAAACAAAGAAAAAAATAAAAGAGAGATAGAATTGGGTACTAGGGATCACTCTCTAGCAATTTCAATGCAACAAACATATCTTCATGAGAATCAAATCCCCTACTTAATACCGGTCAAGGCCACTAAGCCGAATTTCCTTGAGGGTATTCACATTTTCGGTTAGGACAAATATGAACTCTCTAACTCATGAATTAGTACCTTACCAGGGCTACCAAAACATGAGCTAAAGGCGTAGAGCTCTAGAAATTAGGGATTTAAGCATGCAATAGTTACAACCTAAAATGTAATGATTACGTAGTTCTCTACCTAATGCCGGTTAAGGCCACTAAGTCAATTTCTCTTATTTGGTATCCATTCTTCCGGTTAAGGCAAGAATGAACTCTCTAACCCTAATCATTATGCCTTGCTCGGGCCACAACATCTAGAATTAAAGGCGAAGGGCACAAGAAAATAGGAACATATGCAATTCTTAATTCTCGATTAAGCAACTACTTGACACACCACACTAATTACATGAAGCTAGTGAACAAAAGAACCACCAATTGTATCACGCATCACAAATCTCAACACATAACAAAGAGAGTGGTTAATTCCCTAAATTCATGCATAAAGAATCAATTAGCATAGTAATTAGAGTGCACCCATATTACAATACATTATTTATCACTTGAAAAATATGTCAATTACATCAAAATTGAGCTAGAGTTAGAAACCCTAGCTCCCAAAAGTAACTACTCACAACCTATATTCATGAACATCAAAATTACAAAATTCAAATAGCAAAGAGTAGAGAAGTGTAGGAAAAAACAAGGATAATCACAAATAGTTATGAAGCTAGCATGACTAGCCTTGAATTACAACCCCACAAAATACCTAAATATTGAATCTTGTAGAAATTCAGCTCCTTGATAGATCCTTGAAGCTTTGTGTGAGTAGTTCTTCAAATCTCAAAAGAAATTGAACAAAATAAGAAAAATGGAAGGGAAGGAGGGAGAGGGCAGCAGCCCTCCCCAAAGTGTTTGTTGTGCGGCGATGTAGGTATCTCCCTTGAGAGAGGAAGAGAGAATGAATATATAGGGATAATTAGGTTGTGGTCTCTGTGTGTTGGGTGAGAAAAAAGGTTGATTAGAAATGGATGGTCTTGATTGCAAAAGAGGAAAATGGGTCAAGATTGGACTTGTACCCTAGATCCAAGGGCTCAAAGATAAGTAGAAAATGGGTAAAATGAAAAGACTAAAACAACCTAACAAAAATGTAGGGAATTAGAAGATTAGAAAACATTTGGAAAATATAAAGAAAACCGAAGGGTAAAGTGTAAGTATGTGTGTGTGTCTAGTGTGAACACAAATAAATATCTCATCCACATGTGTGATGTGTGTGAGGTGTGGTCCACTATTATTATTGTCATTACATCCATTTTGAATTGGAAATTTGAATACAAATATGTAATACAAATGGGCTTGAGTCTTCACTTGTGCTTCTTTGGTCATGGACCTTGGACTTCATGCTATCGGCTCAAGTTGACTTGGTTGATCCGGTGGTCAACTAGTTAACTTTTCGTCCTTTAGTCAGAGTTGACTCTAATTTGCTCCAATTTCGCACAATTTTCTCTCAATTTCCGCAACTTCGCTTATTACCTACAAATAAATAAAAATGGATTAATTACATAATAATTGATTTAAAGATTAGATTAATTCTAGTATTTAGAGTGCAATTACGCGCATAAAAATGCGTGTAATCACCACACCAGGTCGTCTCTCATATCAAAGAAAGAGAATGACTGAAGGAAGTAGCAAAGCATTGTTCATTTCAGATTCTGAAAAAAGGATGAATAGGTATATATTCAATCCTACCTACAGTTTCAACTTTCAAATAACTAATTTTATGTCCTTTTAACCTCCAGTTATTAATTTTATTATTCACTGATCTATTCAGAATTTACAACAGCTTTTAAAATAATACTTTACCTACATTATATAACATACCTTATCGTGAACATTAACTACTCTCTCCTTCATTTCCTTCCCGATACTTCTAACCACATCTCCTTCTAGTTTAAAGTGATGAGCAGAGCAAGCATACAACCACAGTACTGTCCTCATCAACATCATCACTACCAGAGAAAGAACAATATGAAAAAAAAAAAAAAAACCAACTGAGTGAAGCTAATTCACTCTCTTTTGTGTGTTTTGACCGCATATGAATGAATGCTTTCTAATCCATTTTGTCTAGCTGCGATTATTGTAACTTAAGTTTTTGGACACGCAGCAAACTGATCAGTTTTCAATGCATCTGAATGAATCTCATTCACTGCATTTTGTTTAGCTGCAACTATTGTAATTTAACTTTTTGGACAAATGCAGCAAACTGATCAGTCAAAATACTTTGTACAATTGGAGTAATTGCTAGCCTAAGTTGAACAAATCTTACAAAACTAGCAATATTTGTCATAACTCCAATTAAACAAAGTTGAAACTCAATGTAATATATGTCTGTAAAAAGTCTTTTACTGTTGGAACAATGTATGACAGATTCTATTTCTCATTTCATCCCTCTAATTTCATTGCACACTTTATTTTCAAATTCAACTCAATGTAATATATGTTTGTAAAAAGTCTTTCAACTGTTGGAACAATGTATGACAGATTCTATTTCTCATTTCATCCCTCAGGTATATCAAATTGAACATTCTATTATTCTTAAACTTTGTTTTACATTTTTTTCCCTCAACATATTCCTCAAAAGAAATGAACCTTTTACTGCACTTCTAAGCATCAATATATGAACTGTAATCAAGGTATACAGATCATTCAACATCATGTCAAGGCCAATCAATTCTGTGCTACAAGGGACTATCCTACATTCGAAAGGTAACTATTTATCTACAAAAATTGAAAACTCTTTATATTATCATCATTCAAATTTACCACAGTCTTCTTGAAATGCTTTTAACATGGCTGCTAAGAATCCAAAGCGTATACTAGAAATTGACGTAACTCCAACATCATCAACAACATCATCATCAGCATTACAATTTTTAATTTTATCAATCTCACTTTTTTTATGTATTTACAAGTGCTCACATAATCGTTCTCATCAATAGTGTTATCTTCTACATTCGAGAACTGCTCCATCCAAGCTAGCCAGTTAATTTTAGGTACGATTATCAATCAATCCTACCAAAATTTTGCTGCCTGACTTGGATGGGAGAGTTCTCCACAACAGGAGATAGAACTATTTATGAAAACAAACAAAACCCACCAAATCTTCTGCACAGACTATTCATCACATAGTACACTGCTTTGCATATTCTGGTGAGTAATTTCTTAAAATTGAGTTCCATTATCTTTCTAAATACATTTACAGCCTCAAATTGAACATACATGTACACTGAAATGAAGAAGAACAACAGGAAGAAAGATTGACCACAACAATTATGTAAGCATCTGCTTCAACATTTATACCAATACAGACTACTTATACCAATACATGACCACCACCATGTTTTTATCATCTTTAATATTATTTCACTAATTTTCATTCAATTTCTCCTCATAATTACACAGGCAATTCCACAGATTTGCAACAAAGTTTAGGCAAAGTTTAGTTACCAATCATGTTTATCCATATACAGCTATATATTTTTGCAACAATTTTGACTACTTTCACACAAAATCAGTTAAAGGCTGCAAATAAACAGCGTTGCCAACTGAACTGTGCTTGAACTTCCTTGCAAAATTCTCCAATTCCTTTTGCATAACAGAATGAACATGTGAATTGTGCAAGTACATTCAATTGGTATAGTCATTTATATATGATTTTGAATTATTCCTTTAAACTTTCATATTTTTATTACTTTAAAAATTAAAAAAAAAAATTCATTTCTTATTTTTATTCTTATTTTGTCTGTCCTATTCTACAACTATACAGTGCCGAAATCAGACATTGAGATTGTCAACATAAACAGTGAGTGCGAAGCTCTTAGGTTAAGCTTCGGCCCTTTAAATGTGAAAAACTTGCAATGGAAGAATACATTAGCGCACTAATCTCTTCTTCCATTACAAGCTTTTCCCCTTTCAAAGGCCGAAACTTAACCTCAAGAGCTTCATAATCACTCTTTATCTTCACAATCTCCAGCTACAATCCACAACACAGCTCAACTGAACAAAAAAGAAAAACGTACAGGCATGTATTCAATCTTGGTATGCCTATCTTCTCTCTCTCTTTGACTTCGACAGTTTTATGGTATGAGATAGGCCTTATCATGGGCCAGGCTAAGGCCAGCCCTACTCTAAATTTTAGGGCTTAGGGTAGGGTCGGGCTGGGCTTTGACCAAGTCAATGAAACTTAGGGCCGGGCCGAGGCTTCAATACGTAAGCCCTTACCCGCCCTTAAGGCCCATTCCGCAAGGGCTGAAAGGGAAGGGTCGGGCCGGGCTAGCCCTTTTCGAATAGGGTCGGGCTGGGTCGTTGTTTAACTCACATCAAACACAATTTTGCTAACTACATAAACTCAAACTGAAAAAGAAAAAAAAAAACTTATATATAAGAAACTGAATACTTGAGATTTGAGAACCTGATTTAATTACAAATATCTACAAATCTCACATAAACTAACTCACATTCTTAAATCTTACTGATCAAGTAGTAGACTTGAAATTGAAATGAAACTGCACAAAGGCAGTAAGCCACTGAGGCTACAAAAAATGAAGCAATGTTTGACACTTTGATACAAAAACTGATCATGTCTTCATGACTTCATCAATTCACAAGAAGTGGTGATCTTTGATACAAAAACTGATCATGTTTTCATGACTTCATCAATTATCAAGAAGTGGTAATGATCATGTCTTCATGTCTTCATGACTTCATCAATTCACAAGAAGTGGTAATCTTTGATACAAAAACTGATCATGAAGAATGTCTTCATGACTTCATCAATTCACAAGAAGTGGTCATCTTTGATAGAAAAACTGATCATGTCTTCATGACTTCATCAATTCACAAGAAGTGGTAATCTTTGATACAAAAATTGAACTACTGAAGCATGGTTTGCACAGAGGCACTAAGCCACTAAGGCTACAAAAACTGAAGCAGTGCTTGACACTTCGATACAAAAACTGATCAAGTCTTCATCAATTCACAAGAAGTGGTAATCTTTCATGGCAACCAAACAAAGAACCTGCAAAGGAAACCATATAATTAATTTATGTGGGATTTCAGTTCAGCAACATATATAAATGCAACTGGACATATATTTCTGAAAAAACTTGCTTCTGGACACATAATTCACTTTCACTTTCAGTTTAACGACATATATTTCAGTTCAGCAACAAATGCAAACAAGCATATTGAAACCACAATTTTAACACAAACAAAACATATCAGATCCAAAACACATTCAGCAACATATATAAATGCAACTGGACATATATTTCTAGGAAAAACTTGCTTATGGACATATATATTCACTTTCACTTTCAGTTTGACTACATATATTTCAGTTCAGCAACAAATGCAAACAAGTATATTGAAACCTCAATTTTAACATAAACAAAACATACCAGATCCAAAAAACACAGTCACACACCTTTCCTTAATCTCCAATTGTCTCGACCCCTTCTGTACTTGAATTAGCACGTTCAAGTGCAATCGTCCATTCCGGTCGTGCTAGTTTTGCATTCTGTTCCTCTTCAATTTGGAGCTCATCTTGCTGCCTTGCTTCTGCCAGCTTCCAATCTTTCAAGCAAATCAGTGCTTGAATTGTGTCCGGGCCCAGACTTGCCCTCTTCTCCGATACAACTCTTCCACCGGCACTAAAAGCTGCTTCCGAAGCTACTGTCGAAGCTAGAATAGATAGCAGGTCACGAGCTATTAAAGAAAGCACGAGGTAGACTTCTTCATGAGATCTCCACCAACCTAAAAGATTAAATTCAAATCCATCAGCAACTTCAAGTGTAGGCATATCAATATAATATTGTAAATCAGAACTTGAAGAGGTAACACAATATAATCAAAAGTCCTCATCTTCATCATTAGGTAACACAATATAATCAAAAGAAGATCCAGGTAAATTAGAGCTTATACTAGAGGTTGGAACCACATTCACTACATTATCCTTGTACACTTCGTGCAATTCAAACAATTGATGTTTTAAACTAGAGATAGCAGTTTCAATTTCCCAATCTTCAACACCCATACTTTTCATCCATTGGCTAATTGCAAAATACTTATATCTAGGATCCATAGCAGTAGCAAGACAAAATACAAGAGGAAAAGCTTTCCAATACTTAGCAAATTTTGACTTCATGGCCACCAAAGCAGCAGCAATTACAGAATATTTAGCATATTTATTAAAAGCTGCATTGATACTTACTAAGCAAGGAATAACACGACATGAGGTTGGATAATACACACCACACAAGATTTTTGTTGAAGAATAAAAAAAAATTAAAAAGCGACACACAATTGAAGCAACTAACCAATCTTCATCAGTGGGAAGTGCTAAAGTGGAATGGCGATTAGATTGATTTAATTTTTTAACATATTGATTCAAAACAAATTTATACTTTTCAGCTAATTGCAGCAAATCATAGGTGGAATTCCACCTATGAGGAACATCACTATCGATATTCCTCTTTGGCATATTCAAATCTTGACAACAATTAACCCACAACTCATGCCACTTAATTGATGAATTCATGCTACGAACTATATTTGTAATTTTTTTCAATTGATGGAGATAGTAAATGCAGACCATCTTGGACAATCAAATTCAAAATGTGAGCACTACAACGCATATTAAACAACTTTTTAAGGACAGAATTGAGCATGAGAAAATGAGGGAGTATTTCAACAACAACATCATTATTTTTCGCATTATCTAAAGATATTGAAAATATTTTCCTATGAATATGCCAAGAAATCAACTCCTCATTTATGTGATTAGCAAGTGACTCACCGGTGTGTGGGAACTCTATCATTTTAAATGTAATGATCCTTTTATTCAAATTCCATTTTTTATCGATAAAATGAGCAGTTAAAGACATATATCCCATCTTTTGACGGGATGACCAGCAATCAGAAGTCAAACAAATTTTACCTTCCAAACTTTCAAAAGTTTTGAGCAACTCAGTTCTTCCTGCAGCAAAGAGTTTCATCACATCTCTTTTGCAGGTAGAAGTTGATAATTCCACAAACTGAGGTGCAAAACCTCTTTGAATCATTCCCTTAAAATTGTGTTTGTCTACAAATGTAAACAGTTGTTTAGCCCTAATAACATAGTCGACTACTTCCTTTATAACACAATCTTTATTATAAGACCAGTTTAATACATTCCCACTAGAATCTGAACCTAATTGCATTTGAGTCCTAATATCAAGTGATTGACTACTTATATGACTCTCCCAATGCGTACGTAAATGACTAGTTCCATTCTTTCCTCCACGTACCAACAACTGAGCACAAACACTACATTTAGCATATTGCACAACAACATTATCATCAACAGTTTCAACCTCTTCATAAAAGCTCCAAACATAATCTTTTTTATCTGATTGTTTTTTAGATAAAGGAGGTTTAGAAGCTATTTGTGGGGCTGTTTTAGTCAACGGTGTTGGGTTTAGGTCTATGGAAGCAACAAACATGGGACTGGTTACTAACTCAGACATTTCCTCCATCACACTCGGGAGAATTAAGCTAACAAAACACTAAGTGCACCAACATAACAACAAGTACATACACTACACTATTAGGAGAAAGTTCAGAGTTTACTTGAAGTCCGATGTAACAAAATGCAACAACCACTAGTCACTGAACAAAAAATACAATTCCTCCTCCTTCTAAGTCTGTTACTGCTTCCATCTCTTCCACTGTTATAAACTTGTAACACACAGAAAAGCAAAGGATAAGGATGCTGAATTGTAAATTTGTAATGTACATATATAAGTAGAGTTTAATATTCATACTCTTACCACCACTTAGTTCATAACAGATTTCAATATCAAGATGAAAATAAAGGGATGTTTAGGTTTATTTAAAGGCCAGATACATCAACTATTCTAAACGGATCTATTTTTATTGTAACGGTAACAAAAATTTGGGAATCTGTGAAAATTTTGCTCGTTGCTTTATATAAACTCTAAAGTGTCAAACTGTCAATTACTCAAATACCAAATACATAACATCACCGACATCACCAAGACACCAAGTGTATGACTGAACGGGAATGAGAGATTACCTCACCAAGTGGATAAGCCCGACTTCACCATTTTTTTAGCTCTGAGCCTCTGAGGAGATCACCGATCTCTATTTTCGCTCTGAGAGTGGTTGATCAAGGAAGAACTTTGAGATTGAGAAGAGAGAGAGAGAGATTCAAACCCAGAAGGCCAGAATAAATAAAAAAATGAGAACGAGGTCCTCACCTTCTGCGTCGGCGGTGGATGCATAACGAAGACTGGGAACGAAGTCCACACGACCGCACCTTGTGCGTCGACATCGCCTACTCCACTGCCTCAGCTCGGGTCGGCACCTTTTAGCTCTGAGCCTCTGAGGAGATCACCGATCTCTATTTTCGCTCTGAGAGTGGTTGATCAAGGAAGAACTTTGAGATTGAGAAGAGAGAGAGAGAGATTCAAACCCAGAAGGCCAGAATAAATAAAAAAACGAGAACGAGGTCCTCACCTTCTGCGTCGGTGGTGGATGCATAACGAAGACTGGGAACGAAGTCCACACGACCGCACCTTGTGCGTCGACGTCGCCTACTCCACTGCCTCAGCTCGGGTCGGCACCAGACACTGTCAACATCACAGCCTCAGCTCGTGTCACAAGCTCGCGTCGCCGACCCCGTCTACTCCTCGATCTGCGGTCTAACTCGTCGGCAAGTCTCGATCTCAGGTCCGACTCGTCACAATCCTACCGGAACAAGTCTCGATCTGAGGTCTGACTCATCGCAAGCCTACCGGAACAAGTCTCAATCTGCAGCGGAGAAGATAGGTTTACTGGTCTGGACTCTAAAGGAGAGTAGTCGCAAATCTCTGCTGGTCCAAAACGGTTGATGTGGTGGCTAGTGGTGGAGAAGTATAGGTTTGAGAGTTGAGACTTTGAGAGTTTGAGAGAGAGTCTGTGAGAGAGAGGCGGCCTTTGAGTCTTTGAGAGACACTCGATTAGGTTGATGACTCGATAGTGGGATAAGTTTTGACGTCTAGGTTAGGATTTTGCTAAAGTGGCTACTTGAGTTGGACTTCGACATTTGGGTTGGGCCTTAAACAGCCATAATGATTTAAGAGACCCATTTTGTACAAATTGACAGATTCAATTCTTCAAATACTTCATCAAAACTTCTATAGTTTTTATACACACACATGTAATATTGTAATAGAAAATAATAAAAATATAATATTAATTTTTAGGGCCGGGCCGTAGGGTAGGGCCGGGCTTCATTTGTATGACTCATACCCTACCCTATTTTAGAAAGGGTCGGACCGGCCCGCCATAATGGTAGGGCAGGGCCGGCCGGGCTTAGGGAGGGCTTTGGGCCCAAGGGCCATAAGATGAGGCATATGATGAGGCCTATGAGTAATATGACATTGGTTTTTGATCATTTAGTTTTTTATGTATTTAGCTTGGATTGATAATTGAGGTACGCCTCAGCACCCTGCAAGAACTTGCACATTGGAACACCAAGAAGGAGCTATTTGCGTAAGTATATCTTGATGCGTATTAAGTTGTTGCATTGTTAGTAAATGCTTAATTATGATCTGTTATGACCTCTTCAAGTTATAGGTTCTAAAATTTACATATTCAATTCAAATTACAACACTACCCAAAAGAATATAGGTTAAAATGAATATGTGCGCAAAAGGTTGAAATTATCTGTAAGGGTGATTAATTCACTCTTATCTATCACTATTCCTAGGATTTTTTTTATTGTTTCTCCCACTTAAATTTCTTCATTTCTTCGTAAACTTCTTTCTTCACGGCTTCCCTTTAATTTGTATCATAATACTACTAATTCTTTTTTGCAAGATCCATACTCAGAAGTTGTATCTCAGCCATGCATTACCACTATGATGGAGTTGAATCCTGTTAAAGCATCTTAATGCCATCAACAACCATACTGAACTTTAATATATCAGAAAAGGTAACATTATGTAAAAATAAAATCTTTTAAATTTTTGAAACTCCACAGATCAAAATACCTTATCACAATCCTTTTCTCCTATTTTCCAGAACTTACAGTAGATCTTTTCCACCAAAGTCGATTTCAATCCTTTTATTCCTTTCTAACATTTACACATAATTATTGTACATCTAACCATCCCTCCAAAATGTTTGCAGGTGATTAGCCCATTCTTTACATTATTGTTCTCATGAATTCTACTATCTCCCAATGTCAAGAACCGATCCATCCAAGACAGCTGCCAAAATTTTGCTATGATTGTCAATCAATCCTACCAAAATTTAGCTCGCTGTCTTGAGTGGATCAGTTCTTGGCTCTGGGAGATAGTACCATCTATGAAAACAATTACGAAAAAAATTAAAATCAACGGCTTCACTTTACCAACATAAGTCTCTTCTCATTTACATTTCCTATCTGCTTCAACAATATACGAAAAAATCTCTTCTCATCTATTTCCACATGCACTCAATTATATATTCTCGGTTGCCTTCAATCGATTAATCCTTATGGGCGCAGTTGATGGAGACCTCAGGAAAAGGAAGCTGCTCCTCTGTGTACTACCACATTAAAGATACTATCTTATCAAGGTTTTATTCATTTACTTATTTTTTAATTTTTTTTTTTTGTATATCTTCTGCAACCTGATTTACATCTTTCTTATTCCTCCACTTTCATTTACAATGTTGGTTGACAATGTCATTTTACACTTTACATAGGTTCGTTACTTTACAACCAAATTTCAGTTCTATTTCTCAGTTCCCTCTCTCACGGTTCAATCTATATGTATAAAGACAACATAACAAGAATGAAGATGTATTACAAATAATTATTATTGTTTATTTTTATTCTTATTTTGGTCTATCCTATTCTTTTTTGCATTCTATAACACCACATTAAATAACAATATCAACAATGTTTTTTGCTCTCTCAAAGAATATCAACATTTGTACACAACATTATCTTCAACACAGCGCCAAAATCAGAGACAAAAGTGGTAACTCAGATATTCAGAATTGTCAACATAAAGAGTGACTATGAAGCTCTTAAGGTAAGCTTCGGCCCTTCAAATGTGAAAACCTTGCAATGGAAGAACACATTAGCGCACTAATATCTTCTTCCATAGCAAGCTTTTCCCCTTTCAAAGGCCGAAGCTTAACCTCAAGAGCTTCATACTCACTGTTTATCTTCACATTCTCCAGCTACTATCTGCAACACAGCTCAACTGAACAGAAAACCAAAACGTACTTCACTATTCCTTACAATGGTTTAATTTTGAAAGAAGATATAGATACTTAGGCCTTCTCCAACCCGTTGGGCTATAGGGGCAAAGGGCTTTATTTTAGCTTTTTGGTCTCCAACCCAAACAAGTGAGGGCTAAAGGGGTAAAATTTAGGGCCAAAAGGCCAAACAAAGGGGCAAATATAGCCTTTAGGATAGCACTTTAGCCCTTAGGGCCAAATGGATCAGAAATGGGAGGCCCACCCGTGTAGTGCTGCGTGACATATGCATGAGTTGCTGACGTCAGCTAGCCGTTGGTTTTAATTTTTTAATTTTTTTTTTAATTTTTTTTTTTTGTAACTGTTGGCTTTAAATTTTTTTTTTTTTTTTTTAAAACTTTTACACTATAAATACATATGACTTCAACATTCTTTTTCACATCTTCCTTCTACTTCCTCATATATATCTCTCTATTCTAAATCTTTTATTTTCTCCCTATTCTTAATCTCTCATTTATTTTACTTTTATCGAAAATGGCTAGTTCGTCGAAAAGAAGTGTGAATTGGTCACCGTTGGAAGATGAAGCACTCACCGTTGCTTTCGTGAAAGTATCCCAAAATTCCGTCAATGGTACAAGTCAATCGAAAGATGGTCTTTGGATCCAAGTCCAACAAAAATTCATGGAGATCCAAAATACTATTTTGGTACAAAGGACGTGGGAGAGTTGCAAATCTCAGTGGCAAAAACACATTTTTCCTCAAATGAACAAATGGCACTCTTGCATCAAACGTGCCGAGAGGACGAACCAAAGTGGAGGCAATCTTGAAGATCAAGTGAGTATTTTTTCAAAGAAAAATTTATTTTAAAATACAATGTGATTTTTTAAATTTTGTATCATATTGTTATGTAGATTATATTTAATTATGCTCATAATTTACAACATACATTTTATAGAAACGCCAAGCGGAAGAGTATTTTCGGGACGACAATAGAGGAAAAATTTTTATTTCAATTACTATAAGTCAATTGACTTTAAAAAATAAGCACACATATATATATATATATATATAACCAATCCAAAATTTTAAAATATATTTTAGAGCTATAATTTAGCCTTGACGGGTTGGAGACGGTTGATGTCAGATCAATGAATAGTACAGAATTTAGGGCTAAAATTTAGCCCCAGGGCCATTTTTAGCCCTTTGGGTTGGAGATGGTCTTACATACTCTTACAATTGCCCTTTCCAACAACTGAACAGTCTATATAACTTCCTTAGATACTTTTAACATGGCTGCTAGGAATACAAAGCTCAGACTAGAAACTCAGCTGAATCCCACCCACATTACAGAATTCAGCCACAATTGAGGAAAAGGAAGCTGCTCTTCTATGTATTACCAGATTAAAGGTACTATCTTTTCAAGCTTTTATTCATTTACTTATTTCCTCATTTTGCACTCACTTCTTCAGATTGGGTAGTTATATCTATCTTCTTATTAAAATTCCTTTTTCTACAGCAAAAACTACATTATATCAGGACCAAATTCCATGACAGCCAACACTCAACAGCCCAAAAAATGAAAAACACAAACATTCCATGTTCTTCACCTAATTAACCTCTATCTGCCTTCTTCCTATTCGGGTAAGATTCTATATTTCTTTAAACATCGCACATCTTTCATTTCTTTCCAATTGGACATGCATATCTTCCCTTTTACTTTCACAATTAGTAATTTCTTTCTTTTTTTCCTTCTTCTGTTTTCAAAGTTCACTCATTTATTTCAGTATATCTCAAAATAAATGCCCATTTATTTCATTCTGCCATTCTTTATATATATTCACCAATAATAATTTACTTTTCTAATTTTGTATTAGGATATTCAACAGACGAAGCAATCAAATTAGGCAACAAGTCAATGGTGGCGGGAATGAGGAAAAGAAATTACAAAATGAGATGGACGTAATTGTTCATCTCAATGAAGATAGCTTGGAAGAACATAGGGTTTTTCAACCCATGCTTGAGAACAAGCTGTTGGAATGTCGAAAAATTGTACATTCCATTGAAACACCCTATCTTCCTCCAAGCCATCATCATTTATATCAACAATTACCTCCATCCCATTATCAAATTTCTTCTCCTCATTACCGCCACCAATCACTTGCTCCCTAATCATTCTACCATTTATGTACATAATAAAGGCACTAAAATCTATCAATGTAAGTATGCTATACAGTACGTCAATTTTACTACCTTTTGTCATTTTATAAATTCTCAAATCTTATTACATTTATGCTATAATTTCAATGGAAGGTTTGGGTTTGTTTTCTGACTTTGGATTTGGTTTTTATCACAATGATTGACAAGGGTGAAAATTTGGGTTGTACATTTAGTTTTTAAACTTGAAATGTTTTTTATTGAATTGTCCATAGCTTCAGTTTGGTTTCTTCATTTTGTAGTGTGCGGTGAGTCTAGAGGTTACACGTATTAAAAGGGTGGGGATTTGGAGTGCAGACAAAGAGAAGAAGTTTTGTTGTTAAGAATCGTAAGTAATTGTTTATTTGCTGGTTCGCAAGTTCAAAAGTTTGGAGCTGGGTCTGAGCCATTTTTTTTATAATGTTGTGCCATTTAAAACACAAGATTCTTTTTTGCCAGTTTGTTTAGTAGTTTTTATTCATTTATTATTATCTAAGATTACAGTGTGATGTTAGATTGGTATGCTTTTCTTGCAGTTACCTACCATTTGATACAATGCAAGCATTCCTCTGTAGTACATTAATATAGAATTGAGGAAAAGGAAGTTGTTCTTCTGTGTATTACCACATTAAAGGTAGGGAAAAATGCACGAACAATGTCTGGAGACTCTGAGGACTGTCAAAATGATACCTGAACTTTCAAACGTATCAATGTGATACCTGGACTTATATTTTCTTGTCAACGTAGTACCTACATCAACTTTCCGTTAAGGATCCGTCAGTTCGAGTCACGTGTGACGCATGTAAGGCCAAAAATGAGGGCAAAAAAGACTTTTCCAGTCCATCAAATCCTAAAGGGAAAAATGCACAAACAGTGTCTGGAGACTCTAAGGACTGTCAAAATGATACCTGAACTTTCAAACGTATCAATGTGATACCTAGACTTACATTTTCTTGTCAACGTAGTACCTACATCAACTTTCCGTCACGGCTCCGTTAGTTCGAGTCACGTCTAACGCATGTGAGGCCGAAATGAGGGCAAAAAAGACTTTTCCACTCCATCAAATCCTAAATGAATAAATTTAAAATTTAAAATAAAAACATAATAATTTATTATATTGAAAATAAAAGATGATTAATTTTTTTTGCTTTTTATATTAACCAAGATCAATCCAATATATTCTCAAAAAGAAAAAAAATCCCAATCCGATAAGTATGAACCTAACATTTCTTCATGTTCATCTTCTCAAACCCAGCAAAAAGGCAAAAAAAAAAAAAAACAAAAAACAAAAAAAAATCTCAATTGTTCATGTTCTTGAACCCATTCTTGTTCATCTTCTTAAACTTGACAAACCCATTTTGAAAGAGAAATGAAAGATCTGGGAACTCCAAGAACAAAAAAGAATGAGAAATAATTTTTTTTAGCAAAGCTTCTCCCTTGTTCAATTCACTTCTAAAACACAAAACCAAGTCCAACTTGTTTCTGCAAAATCATTCAACCCTATTCAACTCCCAAGTCTGCCTTAATTGGTGGCAACACCAGCAGCTGCGGTGAGGACTACGAGGTCCGCGCCCCGAAGAAGCGGGCCGAGCATTGGATCTAGGAGAAGACCCGCTGCCTTATCAGCTTCCGCCGCGAGGTCGATGGCCTCTTCAACACCTCCAAGTCCAACAGAGAAAGCACGAAGACTTGGATTGCAAAACAACCAAAACAATCACATATGTATCAGATCGAATTAACACAAAATTTCATTCCTCCTTTGAAATCGCCTCAACAACATCAATGCAGACCTGTTGTGAAATAGGCAATGAAGAAGAAGAACCAAGAAGACGTTGCAGAAACCCTGAATTTCATTTTTCGTCACCACCCACACCCACACCTCCACCAAAACTCGAACTCAAACTCAAACTCAAAATCCATTAATATCAAGTTATTAACTACAACAAAAACACCAGCAAGTAATGATATAGAAGATCTCTCCGCCCTCCTCCTTCATCAATCTCAAGTCCCGCTTTGAGTACCGTCAAAGTTTCCAGAGAACCCAATCCAAATCCAAATCCCAAACCCAATCTCAATCCCAATTTCAATTTCAATTTTGTCCTCCAAAATGAAGGACATAGTCTTCTTGAAGCCTCGCTTGTCAAAGATCTGAAAACGGCGATGAAGTGCGCCGCCGATCCTTTAGTCGAGGTCAACAGCGTCAGCGCTGTGTGCCTGAAATCGAGGAGTACTGATGTGTTGTTGCGGGAGGAATTGGCGAGGACAACCAGTCTTTTTAGAGAGTGGTTGATCGAGGGGAGAGGAAGAAGACGAGAGGTGGAGGGGTGAAAAAAATTAATTAAAAAAATTAAAGGTAAATCAGTCTTTTTACCACAAAAAAAAATATTTAAAATATTTTTACCAAAAAAAATATTTAAAATTTCAGTTGTAGGGAAAATCAGTCTTTTTACCTTCATTTTGTACCTCACATGCCTCACACAGTCACACGTGGTAAATTTAACAGTGCCGTGACGGAAAGTTGATGTAGGTACTATGTTGACAAGAAAATATAAGTCCAGGTATCACATTGATACGTTTGAAAGTTCAGGTATCATTTTGACAGTCCTAAGAGTCTCCAGACACTGTTCGTGCATTTTAAATGTCAGTTATAGGGCAAATCAATCTTTTTACTTTCATTTTGTATGTCACGTGCCTCACACTTGGTAAATTTAACGGTGCCGTGACGGAAAGTTGATGTAGGTACTACGTTGATAAGAAAATATAAGTCCAGGTATCACATTGATACGTTTGAAAGTTCAGGTATCATTTTAACAGTCCTCAGAGTCTCCAGACACTGTTCGTGCATTTTTCCCTTAAAGGTACTATCTTTTCAAGCTTTTATTCATTTACTTTTTTTCTAAAATTTAGGGTTTGGCTATTTGGTTGTCATTGGTTCTCAAAGTCTCCAATTTCCCTAATTTATGTTCAGGATTCGCTCCGTCTGCTTTATTACTGCAGTGTTCCGATAAAAGAAGAAGAAGAGTGATACATTTCAGTTTGGTTTGAAAAGTAAGGATTGCATCTTTGCTGTTGTGTTTTTTTTTTTTTTGTCTTACTATTGTTTGATTGAAACTGTTAAAACATAATTCAATGAATTTTCAACACCCTATTGCTTCAGGCATTCCCCAATTACCTACTTGTGTAATGAAGAAACTAACATAAAGAAATATTTACAGTAATTCATTGGTAAAAAATTATGCTTTTAATATAACCTATTCAACGTAAATGTTTCAGAATTTACAGATTGAGTCCAAAGGTTAGAATTTTGTATCACAGATATAAAAAACATTGTTTTCATTTCATAATTAATATTTCATGATTAAAACGAATATGTCATGTACTTTTTCTATCATCTATGTCATCTATCTTTTCTATCATTATTACATTTCTTCATAAACTTCTTTCTTCACTTTTACAATATTAATTTGTATCATAATACTACCAATTCTTTTATGCAGGATCCATCCAAACCTCATGAAAATTTACACATTTTGGAGACACAGTTCCTGCTGCACATTTTATTGCAACAGTTGCTGCTACAACTCCTAACCATTTCACATATTTGGCTGCAACATTTATACAACTTCACAGTACCGTGCAGAAATAAATTTTCGCTATACTCCTACCTACGCATCATCCAAATGTACAGCTCCTGGTACAGCTCCAAACCACTTCACATGTTCGGTCCCAAACACAGGATTACCATTTTTACTACCAATTGTTTGTAAATATGGTTGACAATCATGCTTTTTCTCTTGCTGAGCAATTGTCTCTGTCACTTTCTAAATCCAAACAAACATAACATTGACATAGATAAAGCATACAGCGCCTGCCGTATGTAATAATGATGATAAACTTTATGTATAACACATTTCCGGTTGTCTTTGTTGTTCTTCTGTATATTGTATTGGTTATGGATTTTAGTAGTACAATGAAGTAATAACATTGTTGCTTTATTCGATTGTATTGGTAATGGATATGTGATTTTTACAGACTTTTTGTTTCTCTTCCTTGTTAGTCTCTCAGTTCAAATTTTCACATTTTAGGTGCTGTTTCCTTTTAAAGATGGACAAAAGTAAATAAACACAAGAATGAATATCATGCTATCCATAACAGAAAAAATCCCTTTACTTAACAAACTCCAAGCAAACTTTTTTCATACTGCGCTTATATATAGAATAAGGACTGCAATAAAGAAATATATAACAAAATGCCTCACCTTTGATTTTAAACTATAGAGCATTCAACTCTCAAACAAAATGTAATGATAACATTGGAAAATTACTAAGTTACATAGCGGTGCGAGACGTAGCCGCCCTCTTCTCTCTAAACTAGGGTTAGGGTTTTTGACTACGTAGCCTCTTTCTCACGTCAATGGCAATTGATGCAATGGCAGCCCGCTTGGCCTCCTCCCTAGCGTTGGCTGATGGCAAGAAACCGGTGGACCTGCGTCCATCCAAAGGACTGCGACAACCCGAAGCTTTCATGGTGGGAAAGCTGCTCACGGCGCGGGAATACTCTCGTCGCTCTTTCCTTGGCATGTTCCGATCTGCATGGCGAATCAATGGCAGACTGAGCGTTGAAGAAGTTGGAGAAGATGACAGGGTTCTGTTCACTTTCACAGATCCCTCTGATGTGGATAGGGTTTGGAAGGGTGGACCGTGGGGCTACAACAGGGCCCCTGTAGCACTAGCGCCGTACGACGGTATCAGTCCGGCAAGCGAGATACCACTGAAGAAATCATCCTACTGGATGACGCTGCAAGGGGTACCGCCGGCGTTCAGGTCTGAGCGTATTATGCGCCTGATCGGAAGTACGCTGGGAGAGTTCAAGGAATTTGATCGTCCGGCTTTCCGGACCCGAGTCCTGCGCATCAGGGTCGAGATCAACTATGCAAAGCCTCTCTTATTTCGTCGCCGCTTCTGGGTGGAAGATGAAGTTCAATTCATGGTGCAGTTTCGGTATGATAAGTTGTTTGGCAGATGCGGTACCTGTGGCCTAGTTACCCACGTTGGCCTTCCTTGTTCAGGGCCGGATCTGGAAGAAGATAGTGATACACCAGTTGGAGCGGTGGCACAGCCCACGGCCTTGGCAATACTACGGGGACAGGAAAACCCTAATAACAATAGGGTGGTGGTAAACAATCAAACCTTGATCTTCAAGGCTCAGATACCAACTAGCATACCGGAAGCTTTACTTCCCCAATCCGTGGTGGCCATGCGTCGTCAAAGACAGGTGCAAATTAGAGCACTGAGAGAGCCAAGACTCAATGGCGATCCAATTACAGGACAAAGGCGAAGCAGGGAAAATGATGAGGTAGTTATTTCTCCAAAAAAATTACGCTTAAGTCTTGCTATTGGGAAGAAAAATCTGGATGCAGTGACTATGGGTTTATTGGAAGGGCCTTCCAAAAACAGTGATCAACCAAAGAGAAAAAGAGGACGCCCTATTGGAAGTGTGAATAAGCTGCCTTATGGAACAGCAGGAAAAGGAAAAAAGAAAGATGGTGAACCTGACAAGACAAAGAGCAACAAGACCAACCTGATGCCGAGGTTGTTAGCTGCTGAGGAGCCTGAAACTAGTACTAGCTCTAACCCTAAGGGGAAAGAGATGGTACTTGCTTAAGGTACCAAATTTCAAGACATTCTGAACTTCAAGCCTTCTCAAGTGGGAGTGATTTCTATATATTTTCTAAGATGTTTCTAGTTGATATGTGTACCACAATTGAGTGCTGGCAGATTAGACTAGATGAATGATTTTGCCTTAGGAAGTGAGATTATTCTTACTTAGTTTGTTGGCTTGCTGTTTCAGCGAGCGACCATTTAGACTTTAATGAGTTTATGTGTGACTTAGATAGGACATCCGGTTTGTTCCGGCTCTTCTTATGTAAGTTCTGTTAGACTCTGGCCTGTTTTCATGGCTTTGATATCTAATTAAATCAAATCCTTTCAAAAAAAAAAAAAAAAAAACTCTCAAACAAAATGTCTTCCCCACAAACCAAATCGAATCTTCCACAATTGTTACTAAATTTTTCCTCATAACCCTTACCTGTATTTCCTACCCTTTTTAATACCCGCGGCGGACCAAAATAAGAATATTTCTCGATCCCCTTTTTAATCTTCCATAAACCTCCAAAACCCGCGGCAGAGCGCGGGCGTCTATTCTAGTGTCTATAATATTTGAGTTGTCTCTAAGAACTCCCTTCATCACCCATGAAATGTGACCAAGGCATTTGACCTTTAGATGACCTAAATTCATAACTGAATTACGCATATGAACCATATCTAGTCTAGTCAATATATGGATGAATTCAGATCCTCATTATCGCCTTTCACATAGCACACATCAGACTTAACTTCAGCCGAATTGTCAAGATAATCATTTTCAGTCATGTACTAGCATCAACTGACCCGCCATTTCAAGGGTTTGCTCCACCGACCACTTCTTTGTTATTGTATACACACTCGCAATTAAATCCACCTAATGACATGGGTCATAATCGAAACTATCGAAAGGACAAGCTTTGGAACAACGAGGATGTTCTACGAAACTACTTCCAAGTAAAATGATTGCAAAAACACAGTACACCCAAATACCATTGCAGACCGGCTAGTATGATAGGTCGCCATTATATGCAAAACTAGCCCGGTTTTTAGAGCGTATATCAGTTGGGTTCCTCAAGGGCAAAAAGAGTTTAGGATCCATGCGGTCTTCTTTGGAGGGGCCTTGTAATGTTGCAAGGGCATACAAACAAAAGTTGATTTTAAATCTATCATCAGCAATTTGTTTCTGGATCACAAACCTCCTCAAGACTTGCATGCTGATTTTCGTGTCAATTCTACTATGAGTTACTCTTCATATGTACAATGTCAGAGTCCTCTAAGCACCCACCAAGGTTCAGTTCGCTGCCTCCATCTTTCAAATCCATTACGCGCTGGAATTTAGGGCGAGTGATGGTCAAAGTGCCTCCCATGAATATTGATGCATGAGTCGACAACATCAAAATTGGTGGAACTTTAACATGGAGGGGGGTTCATTTTGCTACACCATAGTGTGCCAAACCCGAATTTCGTTATAGCAATTTGTTTTTCATATGACAAAGACGTTCTGAATTCTTTCATGCGGCAACCAATTGTATTGTCGCTGAAACATCTGCTTGTTCATTAATGCCACATCTGAGATTCCTACGATCTTGAGACACTCTTCCAACCCCAAAAGCCATTATCACATGTCATCACAATTTACCCACTGCCACAAACTTCTTCCAAACTCATTCATAATTATACACATCACAATATACTCTTTATTCTCTGCCATTGAAATTTCGGCCACTTGTTTGCATTCCTTCAGTGGCGCTTGCTTGTGTTGCAACTTGCAAGTTACGATGGGAATTGGAAAAAGAATATTACACATTGCGCCATGACCAACAATAGTGCAAATATCAAATATTACTTGTACGTCAGTAGCACATCGGACGCCACTTTGGCCAGTGCTTGGATCCCCAAGGACCCCAATTCTTGCGTCCCGAATTTCATGCCTTTTGCTTCTTGGGATTTGTTGCACCACATCACTTGGATAACACGCATTGTTAAGATTATAAGCCAAAGTCAATGTCACTCCATGCTTTGAGTGGAATGCAGAAACTAGTATGGTGCCCTGTCGATAATGCTTTGATGAGTCTTTCTAAGACGGTGTAAGGTATAGATTAAACTGCTTGGTTTCTTCTGGATTCAATGTAGAAACTGAAAATAGGTGATAAAAATTGCATTCTGGAGCAAGGCCATTAGATAACATTTATATAACAATTCACATCCAGTCTGTATATACCATTCCACAATATGATGAAACACTAAAAAACAATGATTCAATGACTCAATGAGTAATCCTGATGCCAATGTTTTGTAGCTCAGATGTCATGATACATTTACCACCAGACTTCAAGAACATGTGTTCTTTATAGATTAGAACTATAGTCTAGTGCCTTAATTGTGTTTCGACGCCATATAGCAGAATCAGGATCAAATCTGACCTCCCATGTAGGCCAGTAGTGCAAGTCCTGCTTCAACGTTAAAACTTTAGGTTTTCCATTTAGGTGGATGGTCCGTACACGAACAAACTCTCCATGTTCTATTTCCTGATACAATTTCCAAAGGAGCACCACAAATAAATAATTGTGAAGAAATACGAGTCACTTCATGTAGATAACATCAGACACGGGTCCATAATATTAAGCTTCTTGACACCTTGGTACTGAATACAAAGGCAATTTTTTCATATTAAGCTTCTAGACTGTCAGATTGATTAGCACTCACTTGGCCAGTATAGAAGAACACAATGTAAGGTTTTACTGAATAACTGTACTAGTATGCAACCAGGGGTGCACTAAAATGCCCACAGAATGGAATATTTAAACAGGAATGGATCACTAATCCCACACAAGGCACCGAGATTGGAACACTTATCAAGAATTTCCTCTTAAATACAATTGAAAAATACGAGTTATTTATTCATTTCACCATCATTCAGTTTCAACCTTTCAGTCCTTTAATTAATGGCCACTTTATTCATAATCCATCGTTCCCGACTAAATGCCCCTCACATCAATATCTGGAAAAACTAGTGTACAACATGAAAAGGAACGGAAGGTCTGATATAGATGTATACAGAGACCAATTAAAAAACATACCTTTGTGACATTCAAAAAAACATCTAAATCAGGAATCTGTTTTCCATTAACTTCAACAATCCACTGAAGAGCATACAGTCCATATCTATGCGCTGGGCTACCATGACACCACCTGATAATGAACAAGAAGAGAGCATATTGAGAAAACGAACTTGATTTCAGACCAATAGAAAATATATATGAAAATAACAAAAGTTAGGTCCGACCCAAAATCATTTTGAAATAAATGGGATGCATCCTGATATGATCAAAATTCCCAATATCAGAATTCTAACGACTTAACATAAGTGGCAACCCCCCAATTTCACAAAGTTATGGCAGCATCGAGAGAAGGAAAAAAAAAAAAAGGCATTACTTTTTCATAATCTTTTATGCATACTTTAATATTATTTTAAAATGCTTGTTTTCTGACCTTGAGATGCAAACATGAAAATACGTAACCTTATTTTCAGAATATATCACAGGTCTACTTCATGTCATAGCTTATTATAGATCATCCACCTAAGCAAACGAATAACTAATTAATTCCAATAGTC
Organism: Rosa rugosa; assembly: GCF_958449725.1. Lineage (NCBI taxonomy): Eukaryota > Viridiplantae > Streptophyta > Magnoliopsida > Rosales > Rosaceae > Rosa > Rosa rugosa. The sequence goes on from NC_084823.1 coordinate 25,788,551, forward strand.
TGGAAGTTCATACCAACGTGGACAACAAGGGTGAAGAAGGCTATTTGGCATTCACAACTGACAAAGTTTCTATGCCTTCTAGCCATTTATACCGTGTCCAATCAGGATTGCAATCAAGATAGGCCTAAGCTCATTGACCATCCTAAGCTACACATAAAGGTATTTGTGAAGAATGATCATCCAGGAACCCCTAGCCCTTAGTGTACCAAATGTATCTGTGAAGCTTCATAAAGCTTCACATGCATGTACCAAATGTATCTGTGGCTCAAACAATTAATCCTAAAAGGCAATTAGAATATGTGGACCTACCTCCCGGGCAAGTGGATCGAAAGAGAAGAGGAATATATGACTAGCTGGAATGCACCCACCAGTATTCCAATGGTGAAAAGTTCTCTCACGCTCCCACAGGCCTTAGGAGCCAAGAGCTCAGGGATAAAATTGAACAAGAGTATGCTCTTAATCTAAAGCCTGGACATGATTACATTAAAACCTCAGGTACAAGCATTAACGGACTACAACCACCAACTCACAGCTGCACAACACTTTTTTCTTTCGTTGCTGCAAGTGCCCAAAGACCTGGACATTCGAGCAGAAGTTCAGATGATTATCATTCCAGCCGGCAGTCACAGCTTGATTAAAATCATGGCGTTTAAGCCACATAACCTCAAAACGAAAAGGCCTAAGATGAGGTGGACAAGGATCAAGGCTCAAGAATAAAGGGCAGTGATCAGACCAGACCCTTGTCAGATGCCTAATACAAGCTTCAGGAAAGCCACTGATCACAACAAAGACCTCTATCAAGTCTCACCATAACCAGACCACCAAATCCCCTTTGGGCTTGGCGGAGTAAGGTTTAGGCTTTCCCTTGCCAACTATTCCATCTGGGGGTAGATGAAGTGAAAACGAAAACTGTTCAATTTCCCAAGAACACAGTTCCTCAGACCCATAGAGAACAAAAGCAAATTCTTTTCAAGGGTTCCTCTACTCTTAAAAAGAAAACTTATTCCCACAAGCATTTCCTCTACTCCTACAATTATATTCATTTTGACCAAGCAAACAATACTATGTACAAGCTAACACAATACACTCGCAGACAACTTTACATCTTTTATCGCTTCCCACCACCCTATGCTCTTTCAAAAAGTGAGAGAAGCAATGGTTTGGCACTATCCAACTCAAACAACTCCCTCAATCATCAGAACAAAAGATATAAAGTGTAAATGGCAAGAAAGAAAACCATAATACACATTTTGGACGTCTTCAGCCCTAATACAGCGGAAGGGAGGATAAAGAATAATTATTGTCCACCTTTGAACCTTCCATGGATCAACTTTCCCTCGAGGGACTAACCATGAAAGTATGAAACCATTTGCACTTTAGATGGGAGCATTGCTCGCCAAATCTTCTACCTTGGAAATCTACTTCCATCTCCTAAACCTTGGTATTGGGAATAGGTGAAAAAGTTATTAAAGCAAGCATTTACAACATGAAGCAAAACTCTTACCTTGCCACATAAACACCATGACCTTCTTCTGGAAGAAATCCAAGAGCACGCACTGCAGGATGGGGATCCTGAACAATACATCCACACCAATTTATTACACGTGTAGTACCACTCCCATCTCTAATATCTGTTTCGACGAGAAGATCAATCTCACGCCCCTGCAAACAATGCAAATGAATGTTTGGATAATCTACAAGAGAAAGTAAAACAGTAAATGAAAACATCATACACTATTCTCCTAAAATTGTACTCTTCCAGCTCTTCCCCTAACCAGAAGAGGAAAAATAATTACAGGTAAAGGTATCTAAGTAAGTTATCTTTACCTGACGGAATATGGTCATGTTAAGCTTTCCATCTTTGTTTTCATGTTTTCCCAATTCTTGACAGGCATTTTCTACATCACGGAAGCATGTAACTGGTTCCTTATTGATTGCCAAGACCATGTCTCCTTGTTCTAACAGATTTTCGGCTTTAGATCCAGCTAAACATCCTTTCACACGTAAAACCTGTCGTCTAATCGGATCTTTCTTGACAAGTGCCTACAAAAAAAAACAATTAACTAATAAGCAACAACGAAACTGAAAGTGCGATGGTAATGCTCCTTGAGCCTCCATTATAGATGTCTAAAGGAGCAATTATCCCACTGCAAAAGCCACACAAAAAAAAATAATAATAATAATAATAAATAAAAATAAAAGAGTTGCACAAATTCATTAAATCTTTAATTGGAAAACAGATATCATTAAAAAGATGAAATCATACAAAGTGGACAAGGAGTCCACAGAACAGAGATGCAGCAAAAATTTGGAAGAGAAGGAACATGATCCAAAACCCCTAACCAAACTCCCAAACAAGAAACAAAAAGTACTCCTAAACTACGGCCTCTAGCTTCATAGTTTCATCTAATATAAGGAAAAGGAAATAAGTATTTCGTTTCAGGAAAAACACGTACTTGGACCCAATCATCACTCAGTCCAAAACTGCGGGCTTTTGAAAGCAGTGTAGGATATAGTTCAACCTCCAAAATTCTAACTAGAGGCATCAGCCTTTTGACACAATTTATGAGAAGAGGAGGGCCTTGAGCACCACATATGATTTGTTCAAGGACTTGACTGATTGTATATATTGGGATACCTCTTACAAATTGATGATCTTCGGAGCTACTGCAACCAAATTTCAACTGCGAATACGAATCAATAATGAAAATCAAATGACCTGAAGTATAAGGAAATACCTGAATTTTTTCTTACTTCTCTTTTTCTTTTTTTTGCCGAGGAGAAAAGTATGCACCTGAGTTGAAAAGCTACCCCAAATAGCTCGGACCCTTCCATGCTCATCAGTTAGCACTCCAGAGAATGTACTGCCAAAATCTGAACAGGGTAGAAGACAAAATTAGGAAACTGATTTAAAAGCAATACTTGGAAATTAAAAAAGTGATAGAAACTCCAATTACCAGTATCAAGCTCGATCACTTCCATATTAGTTGCTCTGTAACGTGGACAATCAGCAGAGCTAATATTTACTGCAGCGCATGGGTTGGTCACAATAGACTTTCTAGATGTTGCTTGTAGGCTTCTACTTAGCCCAACAAGATGCACAGAATCCCCACGACGTATTGCAGGCTCTGCCTCATAGATTAATTTTATAAGGTAACTTGTTCAAGCACATTAACAGACTACACCCCAACAGAACAGATACAAAAAAGCAAACCACCAAATGCAAGGACACTAGAAATGAATCAAATTACCATACTTTCAAAATTTCAAGATAATTGAAGGATAGGTCTTAGGAGTCAACAATCCACATGTGCATGTAGAGGCACCCAATCACCCTCCCCAATCTCCCAGGCAGTTGGGTCAGTGCCACTTATGCCAAACAAAGATAAATAATTGGGGCATGAGCCTCCCAGACCAGACCAAATGACACCACATTTAAGTGCCACACAGGCCAAAGTTCAGGGCATATACACCTTTAACTACTATAAATTTAAAGAAACTAACCACAAAAAACACATACCTTTTTCTTTAAAATAACAATAAACTAATTTGTATAGGACGCATTTCACATGCACGGCATGTAAACCAACAGGGAAAAACAGTGGAATCAAATGAAATGAAAAGTTAAACCTACCAGGAAGTAGTTTCGCAGCACGAACAAGCGAGATACCAACAGCGCCCAGGGCCAATGGATCATATGAAATGAGAGCATAATTGTGAACGGGATGGAGAAAAACCACCTGAAATTTAAAGTGCACAAATCAAGCAATATTAAACTATTGTTATCGGCACCCTGATCCTCATGTCACATTGAGGTACACAATGAATGCATGGAGATCAAAATTTTGTTTGACATTGCATAGATTACCTCCCCTGGAATTTCAATTGGAAATGCGGCGAATGAAAGCATCACATCAGATGCAGATACCGCAACTGTATTCTTGTCAACAGCAATCAGTCCCATATTTTGAGAGTGGTATATAATAACACCAGTCCCAAAAAAATGTTGTGAATGTACACCATCGAGCATACATGATGGTGGCACATGAACCTGCAAACATTTGAAACCACCTTCTTGAGATTCCAAAGTTGTCTAATATAAACATTTCTTTCATGAAGAAAACTAATTCATAACCTATAAACACATGTACAATCACAGTGACCAAGATGTGCACTAGAACTATATAAACAATTGTACAACAAACAGCAGCTACAATTACATATCTTCTGACAGTATCAACATAAAACATTGCAAAATTATCTCAAAAAGGGGCCTAAATAGAGTTGCCCACCAAAAAGAAAAGAGTGCAACCAAAAGTTTATTGCAAGCTCTCACTTAACATAACTCAGTATCCCCAAAAGAGAACAAGCTAAAGAAAGATAGAGGACATAGTGAGAGAAGACAAGTGCCCACTTCTCTAGTACTCCCAAGGTTTTTCTTCCTCAACAATCAGCAAATTTCTGGTCCTCACTCTGTAAAATCAGAAGTTTCTGCAACTGTCGGGGTCAAGATCCTTTTCTTTTTTATTTTCATATTTTGTCAACGGGGTTATTGAGCAAGTATTGGTGATATCAGGGTTAATAGGACATATTGGGGAAGAAAGGACTTGACCTCCCAACAGGGTCACCCCAAAACAAATAAAAAATAAAAAATAAAAAAGAGAGAGAGAGACAAACATAAAGATAAGATCATACGAGTACAAATTTTTAGAACATAGATCAAGTATAATATATTAAAGGAAACCATATTATCCCACATTTGTCACCAATATAACATGCTCAAGTAATCAGTTAACAAACAAGCCATATTATATGTTTCAGATTTAATTATTATGCTTGAATACTGATTAGTATTTTCAACAAACCTTTAATACATATTTTAGAAAAGAAGCTTCATCACAAGCTCAATCATAAAGATCAATTTGTGAAACAGTTTATGCCTTGGGTCAAAACCTCACCTTGAGAGAGAGAGAAAGGGAGAGAGAGAGAGAGAGAGCATACCCATCCCACCCATGTGCGAGCAAAAGACAAACTTAAAAAAAATATATAACAACCAAACAGACTTGGTTCAAATTTTTTGTGGTATAAGAAGACCTGAAAAAACTAAATGCACCATAATTCACTCAGCTGAGAAACAACTTGGCACAAATATAAACTCATTAAACTTACGATGGTTATGATATAATAAGTTACCTCAAGCATAACAAGAGTTGGCTCGATAATACGTTCAGCTAGTGAAGAATTAGCTGCTGCTACATTTTCACCTTGAAGATCTCTCATAACAGAATTCTCCACAGTATTTGCATCCTCCGGATCACCTTCATCTGTTTCAAGAAAGGAACTGTCGGCTACGACATTTCCATCAGAAGAAAAATCCTCCTTCACTCGGTGTTTCTTTGTTTCAACATCAGATTCAGCCCGAGGATGTCCTCCTTCAGAAGAATGTTCATAACTGGTTTCCATACTGGTGACCCCTTCATTCAATTCTGCATGGCTATTATGATGCATGTGCCCAACAGAAGAGGCCTCAGTACATAGAGGAACTGCATCACTTCTTATACCACCAAGATCATTGATACCAGATGAAAATAGACCAGCATCAGGCTGAAAAGCAGGCTTCACAGTCCAAAGACCAGTACTATCATCACGAGTGTATATCTGTGGAGGGGCATACCATTCATGGCGATCAACGGTGACCAGGACTGACTGCAGCCATCAAAATAGTCAAGAAAATAGAGCAAATAGCCATCAAGAGAGAGGGAGGGGGAGAGAGAGAGATCTTCTTGCTTGTATGTACCATAATGTTAAAAAATAATGTCTACAATGATGCTACCGAGCATGGGAAACCTCATCCATTAAAAAAATTTAAATCTTCATTAGTAATGAAGTGCTAAACGCCTAAAGTATGGGATATTCGCAGGAAAAAAAAACACTGGAATAACTTGGGCATAATAAAATTAAGAATGTATGACAACCTATAAGCTGTTTCTCTGGGCAGAAGATTGCTCAATAAATAGGGCCAATAGGGTCATGAGTCATGACTCTTCAGAGAGTATTTTGGCCCTTTCTGGTGTGGTTGGCAGGACATGACCAAGAGGAAGAAGTGGGAATTTGGGAAAAGAGAGATTGCTTTCTTCTTTGGTTTCCATGTTAAAACATTTCAAGACAAATCCTATAAGCTTAAATATTCTGGATAAGGGGGGATGCCTTGTTCAGAAATTTTCTGGCTTTGTGGTCATTCTTATCTCTGTTTGCTGGACCGCTTGTCCATTAGGCTAGTAGTAATTTGTCTCCTATTGAATTTTGTGTCTCATGAAAAGAATAAACATTAAAAATTTATGAGCATCTGCGGGGTTTTGTACAAAACATCACACTACAAGACTATTCTATTTAGTAACTAGTAGGCACCATTGTTTGGAATCAGAACTTTGTTTCAGTTTCCATTTAGTAATCTCTAAGACGAGTTGTGCAAACTCAACACGTACAATCCTGTATAACTTACAAGCATCTCACTGGATAACTATTCTATTTCCATAATTACCGCAATATGATGCATGATTTTATCAACATATACCTTCCTCCGATGACGATCTGCATAGCTTATATACTCTAACGGCACTCGAGCACCCCGAGATAGCTTGCATAGCACTGAAATTAGATCCTCAAGTAGTGATATTTCCTGACCAGCAAACTTCTTAATGATAGCATGACGAGGAACTCCAGCTCTAAAGAGCATATATCTGCAACATTTCAAGTTAATAAATCATTAGGCCAATTTTCTAGAGGTAAACTGCAAAAAGATAATAAAGACAGAAAAGCCTGTGATCCCTACTACACAATTTCATTATCAAAACCTCTGAACCAAGACACCTTAGCATCACAACTTAAAGTAATGTTCCCATCAAAATAGAAATTAAAGCAACAAAGTAGTATATGATAAAAAAGCTAGAATGTGAATTTAGATGTGTCACATGACAATCAACGCCACAATGTAACTCGTCATCAAGTCATATTAGAACAGAAAACAGGAAAGAAAAACAGATTGAATAGTCTGTACCATAAAAAAATTATTGCAATAAGCCCAGAGCCATTGTTGTTATGTGATAGAAACAATTCAAGGAATACTTGCAAAGTCACAAGATGGTAGTAAGAAAACTTTTCGATAAAATTTTCCTTTGGCTTCTAACAGGAAGAGTTAAAGCAGATCATTAAATATCATTACAGTTATAATTACTGCCTTCATAGCAACAAATGGCAACCTGACATATAAACAGACACCAGCATCATGTGTCTTACTTTTAGTAATAACACTAAGATAAACATAGACCACAAGATTAAGCGAACATACCCTGGCTCTGCCACATACACAAGGCCACACTGGAAGCGAAAATTTCTAGCCTGTACCACAAGTATAGTTAAATAAGCCAAAATTTAGGAATAAATTTAGGAATATATAGTGAAATCTTTCAATCGAAAACAGATCAGGCCAATCTAGATGAAAGCAAAAGCCGTGAGGAAAGATGTAAAATTACAAACCACAATGAAAAAACATGATTCATAGGCAAGCCCAACAGAATTACATGTGGCCAGTTTTTCTGTTTTTCAAGCAACTCTATTTTTTTTTTCTTTTTTTTTTTTTGAAAATAAAACAAATTTGTTGATCAATAAACAAAATGATTCAATAAAGTGGACAAGAAGTAACAAGAAAAAACACCAAAGTCTTGAAAAAACAACACTGCAAACTCTTAATTGATGGACTTATCCCCCAAAGAAACTAAGCCTAGACTCAGATGCCCTCAAGTCAATCATAATTAAACAAGTGATGCAACCTCTAAATTCCACTGAAATAGAAGCCTTATAAACTGCCAGATATTTCACTCTTGACGAAAGTTCCCCCAACCCTACACCCTCCGAAATCTTCAAAACTTCTTCTATTTTTTTCCATCCAAAAATTTTAACCAACTCTCACATGCAACATGCAAACAACTTTGCTTGTTAACATCATGCCAAAAATGTGCAATTGCAATCCAAATCTAACCTTTAGCAGACTGCATCAACTACTTGTTTGTAACACTCTTCAAATGTGGCAGGCAAAATAAATAAATAAATAAATAAAAGGAATAATCTGCCAACCTGTTGATACGAGAGAGGGTGTATCACTGCACCACTTACTTCTAAGAAGTAATTAGGGGTTATTGAGTGCAAATCCTGCACCTGAAATGAACAGGATACTATTTTATTTATTGGTCATGATATTAATTTTGGGTAATGGGAAGGAACTATATTTATAACAGTGTAAACTGAAACTGACGCAATACCACCACAATGCAACCAAGTAAATGATACAGATCAACAAGTTGCATGCCGAGATCTCAAAGGTTGAATGCTAGCACACAGGAATGTGCAGTCTAGCATATGAAAGAGATAAAGGACTTCCAGAATAAGTGGCTGTGAAATGAATTTCTGAACAGTCCGAGAAATGAAATGAATTTCTCTCAAAGGGTTATAAAATTGGGCCAAAGTCTCATTGCTTCTGGATTTACTCCACAACAGAGACCCAGATATTCAGAGCTTTGAGAATATAAAATTTAGTATCAAAAATCCAAAATTTGCAATATACCATAAATTCAGCCACTATATATTTAATTTCAAGGTGATGGTCTAACAATCGAACTTTAATACTTATACTAAGAATATAAGCCAAGAAAAGCAAGCAGCTCTGCTAAGTATTGCAGAATAGTGCACCAATTGATAGATGCTGCGCCCAACTTTTGAGACAACACATGAGACTGTTCGGTAGTAAAGCATGAACACCAAAAAAGAACAACTCTCACCAGCAAGTTCACAGTTAATGGTGTGCCACCCCTTTCGATCTGTATTTCAATTTTTTGATTCACACTATCATCAAGTAATGTCTCCATTTTTAGAAATTGGGTAATTACCTGCATACGGAATTTTGATGTGTTAGTAATACGGAATCTAACTTAGTATCACTTGGGTAAATATGTCAAAGGAAAATTGTTCATTTTCTTCCCCACATTAAAATGGATCCGAAACAAAAGAAAAATAATAAGTTAAATCCTGGAATACATCACGATTTAAAAAGCAGAAATACATATACAGTTCTGTTCTTTTTTCTTTTTCTTTTTTTGGTCAAAAACAGTTCTGTTCTCCAGGTCACCGGGTGAACAATCAAAATATGTATACCCACAGTTATATTAGATCAAACAGCAATAAGGATTCCAAACACAAATGTCAAAGATAATTCTAAAAGAAAGATTGCCCATGCTGCCGGATGGGAATATGACGCGGCTAGACCCCCACCCATGATTCTCTCTTTCGAATTATGTCTGCATAATAATCTCTAACTCTTCAACTCAATCCCAGCAAAGAACCAAAAGACCATAGAAATCCTAGTTCGATCAAAATACTCGATGAAGTTCTCAAACAACAAGGCAAGAACCAACTTTCCATCCCTAAAATTAAAACTAACAAATGAAGCACCACTTCGGCCCCAAAATCGGTAATGCCCAGCTAACCCACCACCCTCCATTCCTTCAATTTCAACTTTTGTTTTGGGTTTTCATGAGTTTTGAGTCTCTTTAAGAACAACCAAACACACTCACCAATCCATAGTTTTTGTGATTCGTTCTTTTCAGTTTTAATCATCTTAATTGTTTGTGAATCCTCATAGCAGCTTTAAGAAGAGTTTCAAATTGGACTCCTTTCTCGTCCTGTGTGTTTGCATCAGGCAGTAGTTCTATCAGATGCTATTAACTTTTAAGTTTAGATTCAGAGCTTTTAATGCCACTGGATCTAAGTTAATGGTGGGTGGCCATATCTTCCTTTATCACCTGGTGACCAGGAGAAGGAACTGTATTTATCACATTAATCATATATTTAAGGGGTTCAAAATATGTTTTATCAAAAGGAGAAAACTAGTCATAGTAAATTATATGAGGTTAATACAAGTGTTTGCTGTTCCAGGAAACTTGACTCTATGGATTGGTAAACAGATTTAAGTTGTTTCCAAGTGCAAAAAACAGAAGTGATATTTTCTTTTCATTCCCCCTTCCTTCAAATTTTAACACATTGAAACCTACGATCCAAAATTGCAACATCTTCTTACCGCCCCAATTTTGGTCACCAGATCTAATTGCCCCGGAGGAACCACTGCCAACCCCTGAAAGAGAGTTCAGAGGTTTTGATTTCATGGGCCCTCTGATGTCATGTCAACAATTAACAGTCAAATTGACGCTTAAAGTGATGTTGACAGAAAATTGTTATGATCTTGAGAGAGTAGGTTGCAATGAGTTAGAACTAGATTCAATCAGATCCCCATAACATTTTCCTACCTCATGTGATGATCCCCAGAATAAAATTTACCAATTCATACCAACATATGGAAATAAAGCAACGGTCAGATGCCTAAAGAACAAAACCAAATGCAGCAAATATTATACATGTCCTTCATAAGAAGGGCTCACTTCTATAGATCACAAAGTCAACCAGAGGAACAGCATAACTTACTTCCCCATTCATGCAAACAAGAACATCACCTGGCTCCAAACACTTATGAGCTGGACCGCCTGGCACCTGAAAATAGAAGCAAGCATTACATCCAACAGAAGGAAAAAAAAAAAAATTATGCAGTATCAAATTGTGCAGCCATACTCACCACAGATTCAACAACAAGCATTCCAGTTTCACCCTGCGAAGACGCATGTCGAACCCTCTGAACAAATTAAATGCACGAGTCATTTGAGGCACCCCACTTTTCATCACAATTATGAAAGATTGGACAATTATACGATAGATAAAAGACCTGCTCCGTCTCACTTCGAAGACCAAGTCGCCGTGTCTCATCAAATCCTTTGTGGACAAAAGTTACCTACATCATAAATTACATTCATTGTGTCAAAATAACAATCGTGAAAACTGTATCAACATTCAAAAAATAATATTTTTTTAAAAAAAATACAAATCTGAACATGTGAAACATGCAACTATCAACTTAGCATGCAAAGACCGCAACTACGTGAAACCATCATGGAAAGATCTTAGACATATGAGCAAAATAAGCAAATGAAAGAAAGGCACTTAATCTTCAAGGACAGGCACCTTTCAAGTACATCAGGAATTTAATGGAACTTTTAATCTTAGCATGGCAGCTGATGAAAGAACTGACACCATTAGAAAGAAAAGACTCCAATCAGAGGAGAACAAAACACCAAGCTTAAAAACTAACTGCAGCAGGCCAATCTAATTTGATGACCTAGACTCAAAATCTTGTCCACTTGTGAGAATATGAGGGATGAGTTAGACTATAGCTGCCAAGAGGTCACTGAGAATGATACAATAAAAGTCAACAGGAGATCCACAATAGATAAAAACAACCGAAACCAGAGATAAATTAGTAAATTACATCACAGACCATGGCTGCCTTCCAATATACCAAAATATAACAAAGGCTGTACCAGAATGTTTTCAAAATTTCATTTCAGCAAAAACAATTCTTTTAACATCATGATCTGTAGCAACTCCAGACAATTTTAACCAACAGGCTCAAAAAAATTCAACATAGGTAAACACCAGTATAGATATACATGAAATAAATTGTTTGAAAAAAAAATTGAAGTACTTTACTTAAGATGGAATTCAAACACAAACCTGAAGCGTACCACGCAGTATAGAAACTGCCTCCCATTTTTTGACAAAAGAATCTCTGCCATTTTGGAGAAACTTCAATGCCCTCACAACCTGCAGTTTGAATAAATTTGTGTCATTCTTGTCCAAATTTGAATTTTTACATCATGTAAACCTAGTATTTCGGTATATATGGGGATTAAACGATAATTGCACCCTCATTTTGATTGCAAATATCATTTTGCACTCTGATATTGCTAAACGGTCAATTTACACACTTCTCTAGGGCAAAATATTCATTCACACCATCTCTGTCAATTCACACGATCTCCGTCAATTCCAACACTTCTATCCAAAATGCCTTTACACACCAATCCATGATGGGTATTTTCGACATTACAAGTCAGACTTTGACTTGATACCGTGTATGTCCCACTTGAAATGAGTAAAACTTACCCCATCACGTGATCCACATGGTATGAGGAGAGGAAGATGTGAAGTGGAACCCAAATGGTAACAAGTTGGACCCAGACTTGAAATGACAAAAGCACTTATCACACATGTTGCAAATTGACAGAGAGGGTGCAGATTGACCATTTAGCAAAGTGATGGCGTAAAATGAGATTTTGAGCCAAAATAAGGGTTAAAGTGGCATTTAAACCCAGATATATGATGTACACTTACTCGTTCCAATGGTAAAAAAAATGCTGATGCACTTGATGACTTGCTACCAGCATTCAAAGCCACCGCCCTACCTAGCCAATCAATCACCGGAGAGCCACTAGACCCACCTTTGGTACCAGATGCAGCCTATAGAAAAAAAACATTAATGAGTATACAAATGGAAGTTTAGGGTAAAGCCGCAATAACAACAAAACACTAAAAATCATCGTATCATAGAGATGACAATGATGGTACTGCTATTTTTTTGGAATATTTCTACTATTTTGAATCTGTTAGCGTTTGCAAAGTGAGGCTCACTTCTTGCTTATTCTGGCTGCTAGCCTCTTTGTTTCTATTTCTTTTATGTTTCCTTTTCCTAGGCCATAGATTTTTTAAGAACTCCTTGTATCCTTCTCCTCTGTCCAAATAAAACATTGTTTCTTCTAAATATATACATATGGAAGAATGACAGTTTGTATTGTATGTTTGTATCCAAATTTTAAAGCCTCATACTGTAGTAAATATGCACCTTTTACCCAGAACCTTGTTTCTCTTTATAGGCTTATGACTATGCAAACAATAATAGGATGATGATGCAAAATATCACAGCAAGAACATAAGGAAACCACAGCACACACGAACACAGAATTTTATAGAGGTTCGACAAAAACTTTGCCTACGTCCTCTGTGTGATCTCTCTTGAGAATCACTAGCACTATGGAGAATAACAACTTGATTACAAGTACTTATTGAAATCCCTATGCTAATCCCCAACCCCTTTGCTAGATCTCTCTATCACCCTTGGCTCTACCTGCCCCTGTGTTTATATGTAGCTGAGAACTCTCTGAGATCTCTCTTTGATCTCTTCTCTGATCTGAGGACACCTTATGTGACCTCCTGCAGCCCTATTTATAGATTGTAGGTGCTGGTTACAAACATGTCACATTAGGATTCCTAAAACTATTAGAACAAGGAAAGAGAGCTAGCTTTTCTATTCCTAACTAGAATAGAACTTACTTTCCAGGTCTAAATCAATAGGAATAACTGTTCCTATTCCAAAACCCATTAGGATAATCCTAATCAACTTGGACATATCAACGAGCCAAATTCACAACAATCTCCACCTTGGTGAGTTGATACCAAACTGATTGCTGCAACCTCCAGGATATCTTGTACTTCTCGAAGTAATCCTGAAACCTTCAAGAACCTTCACCTTGGCAAGACTCTTCTTGCCTCAACACACCTCTAGTGAGGAGGTGCTCCACCTCAATCTCAACATGCTGTAAGAATGAGCAGGTTCAAGTAACACTTGAACTCCTCCATGGCAATGGTCCTGGTCAAACAATCTGAGACATTCTCCCTTGAATGAACTTTCTCAATTGTTATCTTCCTTGAGTTGACCCAACCTTCGCTGCGATGACTACGAACATCAACGTGTTTCGTCTCTGCTTGAAACACTTGATTCCTTGTCAAATTGATGACCCCATTCTTCACCACAACAACTTGTTGAATTCCAAACTCACTCAATAACCCATTAAGCCATAATGCTTCGGCGGAAGCTTCTGTTAGTGCCATGCAATCTACTTCAGTGGTAGACAACGTCGTAGCTGATTCTTTAGTTGCTCTACAGCTCACTAAACCTTCACCACAAGTAAAAACATAACTTGTTGCAGGTCTTCTCTTATCTATGTCTCCTGCCAAATCTGAACCCTCATGACCAGCATTGCATGCTTGTTCTTGTTGTCTTTCAAACACAGATTCATGCTCCCTGGTGTCTCTCAAGTAATACAGAATCCACTTCACTGCTTGCCAGTGTCGTCTACCCGAATTTGCCATATACTTTGACACAATGCTCAATGCTTGAGCTAAACCTGGTCTTGTGCAGATTCTAGCATACATGAGACATCCCACTACTCTTGCATAAGACACATTCATCATCTCATCTAACTCCTTCGTAGACGATCTCTGCACACTCAACTGGAAGTGTGCTACCGGTGGAGTAGACACGGGTTCATATAACAGCCATATTTTTCCCGCTTCTCTGTCCCTCCTTATCCTCACTCCTAGGATCTGTTGTGCAGCTTCTAGATCCTTTATGTCAAATTCCTTCCCTAGTTGTGTCTCTAACTTCGGAATTCTAGACATATTCTGACATGTAGTTAACATGTCACCTAAATAAAGTAGCAATAGTAAAACCATACTATCCTTGAACACATGATGATAAACGCAGCTATCCACTGTTGAGATTTGGTCATAATTGACCTTTACTTTCTGCGAATACTCCTTGGCCAATACCCGAGCTTTGAATCTCATGGCTTCCTCATCATGCATTCCTTCCTTTTTCCTATAAACCCACTTACAGCCAACCTGATTTCTTTCTTTGGGCTTAGGAACCGACTCCTGAACCAAGTCCTTCTGTATGGACTTCTTCATCTGTTCTAACATAGCTCCCCTCCAACTTTCCCGTACATCATTTGCTATAGCTTCCTGATACGTGGTTGGATCTCCTGGACTAAAACTTAGAGCATACTTGTCCAATGCTATGCTTCTCTGGAACTCCTGCCCAAGTGACTGACGAACCGAGTCGTAGGTTCGCAGTGCTAATTGCTCCACCTGAGCTTGTATTAATGACTGTTGTTGTTGCTCTAAGACTTCTTCCTCGATAACCCCTTTATCATGCTCCACTCGCTCAATTTGCTCCACCTGAGCTGGAGTTTCTTCCATGATCCCTTTGGTTAGAGGAACTTCAGTTGCTTTCTCTACAACATCAGTCTTCTTCTTCACCTCACTTGTCTTGACTTCATCGAACGGCATTGTCTCCTCATCAAAAATGACATGTCTACTTAGAACCCTTTTCTTGCTGACAATATCCCATAACTTGTAGCCCTTTACTCCTTTCTCAACTCCGAGAAATATGCACTTGCGTGACTTTGGCTTGAGTTTGGTTTGCTCATTGTTGGAAATATGAGCATATGCACTGCTACCAAACACCCTTAAGTTAGAATAGTCAACTGGTTCTCCAGACCATACCTCCTCTGCACACTTGAAGTCCAAGACTTTTGATGGTGACCGATTAACCAAGTAACACGCATGGTTAACTGCATCTGCCCAAAACGTGTCCGGTAATCCTGCATGCAGCCGCATGCTTCTTTCTCTCTCCAAGAGAGTTTTATTCATCCTTGTAGCAGCTCCGTTTTGTTGGAGATTCTCTTTCACCGTGAAGTGTCTCGTGATTCCTTCATCCTTGCAAAATTGTAAGAACCTTTTCATTCTATATTCACTGCCACCGTTACTTCTCAAATACTTGATTTTTCTGCCTGTTAGATTTTCTACTTCTGTTTTCCACTCCTTAAACTTGGTGAAAACCTCGGATTTCTCCCTCATAAAGTAGACCCAAATCTTCCTCGAAAAATCATCTAAAAAAGTAACAAAATACTTGAAGCCTCCCATAGACCTTACTTTTGCCGGGCCCCATACATCTGAGTGAATATAATCCAGCAATGCTTTACTTTTGTTCTCACAATTTGCTAACTTGAATGCCACCTTCTGCTTCCCAAGAGTACAATCCTTGCAGAATTTCAGTTTGCAAACACTGACACCTTCTAGCTTACCTTTCTTGTGGAGTTCCTGCATTCCTCTTTGACTCATGTGCCCAAGGCGATGATGCCATAGCTCAGTCTTGTCTTTTACCTCAACAGAAATTACAACTCCCCCTATTATTGCAGTCCCTTGAAGCTTGTATAAGTTGTTAGATTGAATGTTGCCCTTCATCACAACAAGTGATCCCTTAAGAACTTTGAGTCTTCCCTCTTCAGAGCAATACCTATATCCGTCCTTGTCCAAAGTACCCAAAGATATCAAGTTCTTCCTTAACTTAGGAATATATCTGACATTCTCCAGCGTTCTAACAACTCCGTCATGCATTCTGATTTTCACTGATCCAATACCTAGGATCCTACACGGTGAGTCATCTCCCCTAAAAACTTCTCCACTGCTACTGTCCTCAAATGTGTCAAACCATTCTCGGATTGCACACATGTGGAATGTACAACCGGTATCCAAAATCCAATTGCTGAAAGCACTGGAGCTGGATGTTACCACAAGGAGTTCACCGTCATCTTTATTTTGTTTGATGACTACATTGGCTGTGTTTGAACTCCCTGCCATCGCCTCTGCTCTCATCTTCCCTTCTCTGCAGTTTCTTTTCAAGTGGTCGGCAGCACCACATTTGAAGCAACCTTTCTTGTATTTTTCCTTGGATTTTGATGTACCCCTGTTACCAGATTTATCCTTCTTACTCGTCAACTGACCTGTCTCCTTGCCCTTGACATGAAGGCCTCCTTGAGAGCTTTCGGTCTCCCTACTCATCTTAAAATAAGATTGAATAGCTTCGGTAATCTCATCATACTTGAGAGAATGCTTACCGGAAACGAGTCTGGTGATGAAGTGCTCGAATGAAGCTGGTAAAGATCTTAGCAGCATAAGTGCTTTCTCCTCATCTTTATATCTCACATCCACCTTTGTTAAATTGGCAACACAAATCTGAAATTTATTCAGATGATCCTGCAGATCACCGCCTTCTTCCATCCGAAGACTATAGAGTTCGTCTTTCAAGAAGAGTTTATCTGCGTCAACCTCTTTGACATTGTCCAATGTCTTACTGCTGCCCATATTCTCACCAACATGAACCTTACCTGCGTAAACCTTCTCGAGATAATCCCAGGTCTCCTTGCTGTTCATATTTTCACTGGCACTAGCCAATACATGATCAGCAAGATGTAGCTCTATAAAGCTCTTTGCCTTCTTGTCCATCTTCTGCCAAACCTTGTCTGCCATATCAGCTGCCTTATTCTCTATCCCGAGAATAGCCTCGTACAGACCTTGTAGAATCAGGACACTTCTCATCTTCCTCTGCCATAATGTGAAGTTATCCTTCCCATTTAACATAATGGGCATCACATTGCTGCCTGCGTCTGCCTTGTCATCTGCCATCTCAGAAACACCTTGAGCCTAAGCTCTGATACCACTTTGTAGTAAATATGCACCTTTTACCCAGAACTTGTTTCTCTTTATAGGCTTATGACTATGCAAACAATAATAGGATGATGATGCAAAATATCACAGCAAGAACATAAGGAAACCACAGCACACACGAACACAGAATTTTATAGAGGTTCGACAAAAACTTTGCCTACGTCCTCTGTGTGATCTCTCTTGAGAATCACTAGCACTATGGAGAATAACAACTTGATTACAAGTACTTATTGAAATCCCTATGCTAATCCCCAACCCCTTTGCTAGATCTCTCTATCACCCTTGGCTCTACCTGCCCCTGTGTTTATATGTAGCTGAGAACTCTCTGAGATCTCTCTTTGATCTCTTCTCTGATCTGAGGACACCTTATGTGACCTCCTGCAGCCCTATTTATAGATTGTAGGTGCTGGTTACAAACATGTCACATTAGGATTCCTAAAACTATTAGAACAAGGAAAGAGAGCTAGCTTTTCTATTCCTAACTAGAATAGAACTTACTTTCCAGGTCTAAATCAATAGGAATAACTGTTCCTATTCCAAAACCCATTAGGATAATCCTAATCAACTTGGACATATCAACGAGCCAAATTCACAACACATACCTTCCAGAATGCAGCATAATATTAACATATAAACTGTGATAGATTCTAAAATAACAGTTATGCCATCAACAGAAGCTATTTGGACCTATCACAACAAAGCTCTATTTCTTTATAGAGCCATTGATACACGAATCTTGGAAAACCTCAAACTAATGCACTTGGGAATAATCTATGACAATAAATTTAACATAATGGACCTTAAGGCATACCAAAGAACAGCCCTTAATTAAATGGTTCTTATATGAAACAAAGTTAATTAATATATTAGCAGGAGGTCCATGGAAAATCGACCTCGACTTAGCTCCCACATCTCTCCCCAGGTTGCAAAATAATGACCTCGAGTTTCACATGTGGTGGTTGCCGAGTTACTTCCATTCAATACTAAACTGACTCTGGGTATAGAGGATCTCCCACCACGGATGAATATAGTGGAGGAACGACACTCTAATGTGCTAAAGAACACTCTTAAATTATATGGTGCTTAGTAATTTGATGAAATCATGAACTTAGTTAAAATCTGAACTTGGCTGCCACATTCCATCAACTAGAACTGCCCACATGTTAAGGTTCATTAACATAAGCAAGAAATTCTGTCTTCTAAGTATAAATCTTCTTCTTCTTATGATGATTAAATTATCCATTTTAAATCTTTGAAATGGAATTTTCTTTTTCTTTATTTTTGCTCTATTCTCATCGAGCACCACATAATAAAACATAGCTCAATAACGACCTTTCAAAAGAAACAGAAAGGTCACATGAGCTGTGCAAATTCAGCTGCCCGGACCCAACCAATTTCAGTTGTCGGACGGAATACGAACAAGAGTTCATCACTAATTCAAATTTATCCAGCGGCTGGATGATTATAACACTGATAGGCGGCGCTTAAGATCTATCGTCATAGAGTTTCTGACAAGAAATACTCTACACAAGACTGTATTGACTAAAAATATTAAACCCAAAATTTACTCCAGCAGAGGAGGACTAGTCAGAAGCATAAAATAAAAATTAGAAGCAAAATGATATATATATGTATATAATATATATTATACACATATACATATTCCACTTACTTGCATGTAGAATGTATTGAAATCATTATAGCCATCCCTGCCAAAGAAAGACCACCATTGCTAATCAGAACAAGGAGTAAAAATCATTCAATTTATAACAAAAAAACTATTAAATGGAGAGAACTATTTTGGCTATCATCTGCCATAGATTGCCAGACTGACCTCCTTTTTTTTTTTTTTTTTTTTTGGGAGGGGGGTGGGCAACCTCTATCAAATATATTTTTTCCACCAAATAAAAATAACACTTATACATAGTATTCAATACAAGGTCTGTTGAATACATATTAGTCAGTATAGTTTGGCTTAGTTGAAATTTTATGAATCATGTTCTTGTAGTTAATTAAGAGTTTGAAATTAAAAGCTTCTCTTCTATGACAAGAAAGGTTGTAAGTAGTCTTCTGTCATGCAGGATGGGCAGAACAAAGTATGATTTTCCCGGAGGAAATCTGAAGTAATGTGGTGTACATTTAAGAATTCATACTACAGATACCAAGTTGAATTGCTCTGCTTAAACAGCTATGTTGGTTAGAATAGTTGCATATAACAGTCTGTTGCTTGAAAAGCTCTTCCTTTTATTTCTTCAATAGTTACGTTTAAAAATATTTCATCAAAAGGTATACGGTGACACGCAGCCATCAGAGGAATTTTAATCCCTTAGATGCACCAGATAGACAGCTTTCTGAAGTTAGATTTCCCATGGGTTAATGTCTGTCAATTTTCCAATCCTGGCTTGTCCCAAACGTTTGGATGCTAAAGATTCAAGTCTTCTTTTTAACAATAGGCATCACTTTGAACATTTCTCCTGCAATTGAATTATACCCCTTCAGTACTTGGTATATTTCCTTGGTTGATCCAAAGCAACCCTTTTTTTTTTTTTTGGTTGTGTATCCAAAACAACCTAATACCATTAAAATGGAACACTACTATTTGGGGGTGAGTAAACAAAGCTTAAATCTGTGCTCAGATCTGGAGAAAGAGGGCCTGTCGCAGAGCTGCATAAAAAATCAGCAGCCTATAGCCAAATAGGCCGATAAACACAAATCTCATGAGGCATCCTAGCCAGTCTCGGTAGAAATATTTGGATTTTGTACATGTCCACTGGATCGCCTAGTCCAGACAGAAATCAATCTGAAGAACATCTACCCCACATCATACCACAGCAGTAGGACTAAGCCCGTGCTTTGTCCTCTATCCCTTGTTATGATTCAGTGCTGGACAACAGAGCTTTACATGCAGCATCGGGGTGGAATGCAAGAAAAAGTTCTATGAAAATATGGAGTATCAGTTGTAATTTGAGTTAGGGTTGTAAGACTGTTTTATCAGCTATTCTATATTTTCCTTGTGAGGTGGGATCCCATGTTGACTGCTGGATGTATTTATTTCATTTGATTCATAATAAATGACAAAAATCATACAACCATAAATAAACTTCTTAAATACAGTAGAATGAGATGACTACGAAAAATAAATCATTAAAATAAGACGAAGAAAAGCTGGTACGTACTTTTTGTAATAAGGAGCATCTCTATCTAAACGAGCAAGAGTACCAGCCAAAATGGAGACCTAAAAAAAAAAAGTGGAATCAATTAAAGGACGATGACATAATTACAAGACAAACCAAATCACGGTAAGCCAACATCCAGTAATTATATAACATAGCCAGGAAACAAAAAAGAAACATCATCAAGGCAGAAGAAGTGTCCACAAAAATAGACACATGCAAGCACTAATTTTACCACTAAGCGATTATTCAAAATCAAACATCAGTGTATCATAAAAGCATGATTGGAGGTATTAATCATAATCGGGAAGAACTGTAAGGTACATGGTAATTTGCCATCATCATGGCCTTGCCTCCAGTCAAAACCATTGTCGACAGATCTAAATTACCGGGAGCGAAGAAAACATGAACATGATCTCTTAATACAACTGGGGCAAAGGAGCCATGGTAAGTACTTTTCCTTTTGTTAGATAGTGGAGGTAAAACTTTCTTTTATCAAAACAGAGTTTTGTCAATAAGAAGGAATTACAAATAGTGGACAAGTCCCTTAGAAAAGCCCTAGAATCAACAGTAGAACACTACTAAGAACAAGCACATGCATAGCCAAAACTAAATAAGAAGTGAAAATGAAATTAAAACTTCACTTTCAAGTCGACTATAGAATCAGATGACATGCATCCAGTCAGATGCTCAAACTATAACTCCATAGCGAAAATTGATCTTAGCCACGACTAAAAAGTCAAGCATATGGATCATAAGAAAGTTTGTGTAATGTATGTATCAATTGGATGCTAGTTAAAAAATTAAAAAATAAAAATAAAATAAAAAAAACCTTGCAGACAACTTGGAAGTGAAAATATAACTTTGTTTCAAGTCAACTATAGAATCAGATGGTGGTAACATGCATACAGTCAGATGCTCAAACTATAACTCCGTAAAAATATTGGATCTTAGCCGACTAAGAAATCATATGGATCATGAGAACATTTTCGTAAAGTCAAAGCACAAGCGTGACGTTTCTTACCTTCTCACCACTATCGTTACCAACAACCCTGATTTCTAATCCAACAGAAGCAGCCTCAGGGGCAAGAGGAATCTCTTCATACTTCAGAAACTGTATTGCACCAGGATCATAACAAAAGAAGCCAAAATCATGAACCTGTTAAAGAAAAAAAAAAGATATATTAGCAATGGGTAGACATAATATGTCAATTCCAAACACTAATTGTAAAGCCATCTACTTGTGTGCCTGTAGAAAGAGTCCACACGTTTGTTTTAGGCTACATGTGAGAAAATATTTGATAGTCCTGATTAGAATGATGCTCTGCATCTTTAAATGCACCTTAACAACAGTGTATATGCTATGTAAATTGAACGGAGGAATGGTATCTGTAGTGGACTACTATTTTTTTTTTTTTACTATTATGCTTTCGCAAGTGCACTACTTGCCAGTTTGTGCATTGCTGACTCTGTTTGATGAAGTATTGGTCTCGAAAGGGACAAAAAAGAAAAGTAGCGAATCCATTTTTTTATTTTATCCACTTTGTTAATGTCCACTCTCTTCAAGTCCTATAAGAGATCAGAAAAAATTGAACATCTAACCAAAAACAAAAGGGTAGTGAAGAGCCACTAGACAATATATATACTCTCAACATGCGCCCCTGAAATGTGGTGTAACATAGGCCAAATACTTGGACAACATTTATTATCACAGAAAAGCTGCAGCCGTTGGTCCTAGACAAGTGGATATAAGGAAGAAATTTGAGAGTCCAACTCACAACCAATTGGCAGTGGAGAAACCCCAAGAACATAGAAATTGTTAGACAAGGCTTTAACCTTGTCGGCGTGAATATATGTACTCTAAAGAGATATTGATAATGTTTGTACCAGTCACAAGACTGGTACATCCAAAACAGCTGGGCAAAGCCACATTGAGGCTACTCACAGCACGTCAATGGTCATCGGCCGGTAGAGGGATGTTGACCATGGAAACCTTCAAACAACAATCCCTTACCTGTAACTATAAGCGGACTTCGCTGACAAACTACCACATCCTTGTACTTAGAAATGACCCTTTTTTAGTATACTCACACTCAGAAGGCAATGGCAGCATATGATAAATTAAACCTATATATATATATTACTGACCGGATCCCTATAGATAGGATATACTGGAACTTCTTCGCGATTCACAAACATAGCTTCGGCAACCACAGGTCCTGCACAATCAAATCAAATCAAAATGAAAAGAAAGCAATGTAGCTTCAAGATCCCCATAATAAGAGCAGTTGAAAAGAAAGGAACAGAGGTCAGTGTATCCTCTCCAGACTTGGACAATTAATTCACCGTCGAAAATTGGAGTTCTACTAGTGAAGCAAAACACACCTTCAACTTCATCCAATCGATTTTCTTAAGCGATTGTTATTAGCAACTGGAATTCGAAAGCAAAGCAAAACTGACTGCTAATTCCAGAAAGAAATGTGTAAAGAAGACCAAGAAGCACGGTACATATATGTAGTTGAATCATACCAGGCTTGACAACATGGCGGTTGGTGAGGATGATCCCGCGGCGCTTATCGATGACAAAGCCGGTGGCATAGCTAGCACCGGCGGCTTCAGTATCGAAGGCACGACACGCCGTGGTCCTCAAAACGACGACGGCGGGGACGACCTTGGCAAGCGCCTTCCGCCAGTCCTCGGTCGTGGCGGTGCTTTCTCTGAAAGGCGGGGGGTCGATCTCCATGGAATGGAATGGGAGTGAACAAGTGAGATACGGAAGGAGGAGGAGTCTTATGGTAGTCAAATTTGGCTGTTTGTTTTTGTCCTTGCCTGACAGCTGACTGTAAAACTCGAGAGTTTTGAATATCAACAGTCACGAAGTGTACCACGAGTCTTTTATCTCCATCTTTTTTTTTTTTTTTTTTTTTTAATATTGGTATGCATCTTTGACTACTATTATAAATTCATCTTAATAGTGTACAAAATGACTTATAATTATTTCATGTTACATTAGTGCGGGACTTACTTTTTAGACTCCTATTCAAAAGCATAGCTTTTATCAAATTAAATGAGTTTTTTGTTTTTATTTTGTCTGATGAAATGTTTTTTTTTTTTGAAACGAAGGTCATCCCAATATTATAAGGTACAAAAAGACGCACGCCATGAGGTTGTCACAAAGAGCCGTTTTACAGAGTATCAAAACGTGTATTACCAAAGCAAATAAACTCCAACACCCTAGTACACCCATTTTCCAGAGCATAATAAAACTTTTGATTGTAATTTCGATTGTAAACTTTGCATATAT
Source organism: Rosa rugosa (assembly GCF_958449725.1). NCBI lineage: Eukaryota > Viridiplantae > Streptophyta > Magnoliopsida > Rosales > Rosaceae > Rosa > Rosa rugosa. The sequence goes on from NC_084823.1 coordinate 25,812,371, forward strand.
GTGAATCATGACTTTTTGTATAATTTGAAATTTGTGAACCATGTTAAGTTAACTATTGCAAAATTGATTTTATGTAATTAATGTGCTCAAAATGGAAAACAACTTTCATCTCAAGTAGAGAGTATGGAAAATAAATTTGGTCATTTGCGTTTTAGAGCAGTAAAATGTAAATTCGATGGCTTGAGATTACCTTCACTAGCTGCACAACAACTGTGGGCTGCTTCAAAATAATGATGGTGATTGCACATGTTGTGTTTGTGCAAATTTTAATGTGGGAGATCTTTTTATAGCTGAGCTTTGGTCGTATGTTTTTGGTTTGAAATTGGTCGCAAGGCATAACTTTGTGAAATCTGATCCTTCTCTTGGGGCCAACAACACCGATCCTTTTCATAGCCACATCTCAAGTTGCAAGGCAATTTGGTTGGGAAATTTGACCTGTACAATCTCTTATATGTACCTAGCATGGCTGCGGGTAATATTTTGGTACGTTAATATTTATCATAATTGTCATAAATTAATGTAATATCTATCTGTCTTAATTTCTGTAATTGGCGGTTTGTAAGGCGTGATTGTAACAAGGTTGCAGATCGCCTAGCAAAGGAAGCTTTAATAATTAGTGACTGTTAGTCGGCCTTTATTTTGTTTGGAGTCAGAGCAACAATGTGTCAATATGGACTTTAAATTCAAAGTCTAGTAGGCGCTTTCTAATGTTTGGAAAGCTTTTATAATCCTTCTCATTGTAACGCTATTTATCAATGAAGTTTCTTCTGATAAAAAATGAAGAAGAAAAAAAAAAAACAAACAAACAAACTATTGGTCCATCTACTGCAAAAACAATGCCAACTTGATGTTTTTTTTTTACAATTAAAAGGATATTAGCAAAGGCGTGGTGCATGCCGAGGTGATACAGTCTGTACTAAACGCTCACACCTTGACCACAAAATACAAATGGAAGATCAACGACCAACAGTGAATTATTTCTACACTCAAGAGAAATAAAAATAAAAAAACAAAAAACAAAACAAAACAGCAAGGCCGCCAACTAATTGAGATCTGCCAAGCAGCTATACGGCCTAAACCATTTGAATGAACCAATTTAACAACACTACGAGTATGAAAGAACGCTGCCATATAAATGAACAGCAAATGCTATATGATTGGAAAGAACAGCAAAGCTGCAAACAGAGCTAGCACCCTTGTCATCAGACCGCAACCATTGCTTATCAATGCGATAGAAATGTAGAATGCCAAGTAAGCAAAACTCCGAATCATATTTGAATCAATGGAAAACACAAATCTTATAAAAAAAAAATGGAAATTACGGATTGAGACGCCATTCAAAATCTACTAAATACCAGCAAATAGTGACCCAACAGCATCAAATTGCTCCCCAACAGTAGCAAAGCCTCAGCCAGCCAAGAATAAACACCAGGAAAAAAATAAAAGAAAAAAGAAGCCACCAGAAACGTGATTATTCAGGTCTTAACTACTGATTCTGAGTTGTAAACGAAGGCCTACAAATTGCTAGCCCTTCCCAGTACAGGTATTAGAGTAAAGAGAAGACATTAAAAATTGCTTTGTCTTTTTGCCAAAAAATAAAATAAAACAAAAAACATTGCTTTGTCTAGTAATATACAATGCATATATCAATCATCGGACTCACCAAACACAGACTTCACTCATATACTGCAGGGAACACAAGGGATAATTAACAGAAGTCAACTACAAAGTTTCCAGCTTTATGATTATTACACAACCTAATATCAATCCCAAACACCCACATCATAAACCTAGCTTGTGACAAAAGGTCAGCGTAATGAATAACATCAGTTGTATCTAAGAAATTTTCTCACAGAATTTTACAAATTCAAACAGTTGACACTAAAAATCAGAAATTTATCAAACACAAAAGCATCTGTAACAAAACCTCATGATAAATTGAGATTATATCTAACAAGTTCTCCATCAAACAATTAACCACTCATATTTTCCTATTATTTGGAAGTTGCTTATACCCAAGTAATCAAAAAAATAAAAGTATGAAAGCAAGAATTTCAGGAGAGAAGGCATAGAAATCAGACCTCAGAAAACAAAGAACTACCTATTACGAAGGTGGCACCTATATTTTGAGTTTGTAAAGTCTGAGCTGAGCAGAATTTAAGAGATTGAAGAGAAACAAGCCTAGATCGTTAGAGAAAGTAAATAAATGGAAAAACAAAGAACTTATCAGAAACAAACCAAAGATTAAAGGTACCAGAGCACTCCCAGTGATTTCTTAATGAAGAATTCAAGAGCATCTGAAGGGAATACAGTTAAAAAAAGAGAAAGAATCAAAGCACAGGGGGAAAAAAAGAGCTAAGAGAGAGAGATGTATTACGTGCAGAAGACAGAAATGGGTAAACTGCAAACTTCTGGAAGTGTGTTCAAGAAATATGAAAAGTTAGTTTAAGTTAAGCCAGTTCTTTATTTGCCGTAAACACGGGAAAGATAAAGCAGGAGTCCAGCTTTCTCAAATCCGCGTTCACAGACAACAGTGTTTTAAAAAACTCAGATTTTGAGAATAAACCAAATAGCTTGGCGGCCCAAGATTTTGATTAGAAGCAGCTTTTGACTCAAAAATCAATGCCAAATGGAGCCTAAATGAAGCAGTTACGGGGATGTGATCACCTAGTGTGCATCAATATTAATGCTATAAGTCTGATTACGAAGAAAGATTTAAGAATAAACAATTCCCAGAAAAATAATTACCAAGTCCTTAATACGCCTTACTGATGTCATGTGACCTACAAGTTCAGCTCATACAATTATGTAACTTGTGCAGTACTTAACAATTGAAATATAACTTAATTGTAAATCAATGTATATATTGAATCGTACGCAGTGACCAAGTACAAGAATTAATTGCTGCATAACTAATGAAAAAGAACTAATAGTTGCAGGAACCTCTTCTCACCGACTCGGAAACACCATTCTTATACTCAAGTCGAGAAAACACACACCACAAGTGTGTGTGGGACAGAGAAACTTAGCATAACAATGATGAAGCACTGGCCAACTCAAAATCAAAACACAAACGTATGGGCATCTTATCAATAACACAATACCTAAGAATCAAGCAACTGTTACATGTTCCATCGTTTGAGAGGTCCCTGATTGTGATGGGGATTGGTGTGATCCAGACCCTTGAGCAGGTCCAGATGATGGCTGATATGGTCCAGCCATTTGAGAGGCAGCTGATGATAGGTGATCCAGTCCTGCCATCTGAGAGGTTCCTGATGGTGATTCCTGTGGTCCTGCCATTTGAGGTGATCTTATGGGCGGGAACTGACGTGGTGGTGCCATTCTAGGAGGTGGTGTGTACCTAGTCTCAGTTAATGTTCTCTCAATCTGTCCGCCACGCCCAGCTTTTTCAAAAGCCTCGTATACGAATTGCTTCAGTGCAGGAGGAACACCAATGCCATATCTCACCATTTCTGTCAGTAAATCAAGGCTTGGGTCAAGTTCACCTTCATTGCAAAGCCCCCTGATCACAACATCATAGCAACTGGCATCTGGTTTAGGATCTTTCTCTCCCATTTTCTTCAAAAATTTTGCACAGTCCAGTGCTTTCCCATTCTTAATCAACTCAGTAAACACCCTGTTACCAAAACTAGCAACCACTCGCAACCCAACATCCACCATTCTGTTAAATATCTTAAGAGCATCATCTATCCTCTCTACATTCAAATATGCATCAATCAGAGTCTTATGTGTTGTTACGTCTGGGGTCAGCGACTTTGACGACAATTCTGTAAATAGTTGATCAGCCTCCGATAACATCCCATTCTCACAATACCTAGCAATGATATTATTATACCCCGCAACGTCCATGGAAAAAGGCTTTGACTTCACATTTGTTCCCACCTTCTTGAAGGTGTCAAACGCCTCACCAAACTTCCCAAGCTTAAAACACTCATTGACCATTATATTAAAAGTCTCGGAATTAACTGCCTGGAAATTGGGCGGTGTGTGATTATCCAGCATTTGTTCAAACAAAGCCCATGCCTCCTTCTTCTTGCCATGCTTAAGCAACACTTCCAAGAGAACATTGCAGGTAGCTGGGATCATCCTAAACTGCCTATCAAGCAAGTACCTGTATGAATCCATGGCCTCCTTCTCTTTCCCCTTATTGAAGAACCAATCTATAAAGGTGGCATTGACAACCCCATCATACACCAAACACCTCTCCTTAAGCTCGTCGAAAAGCTCATTGGCCTTGTCCAAATTCTCCAAATCCAAGAACCCTTTAATCAAGTTATTGAAAACCAAAGAATCAGCACCATGCCCCTTATTCAACATCTCCCTCAACAAGTCCACAGCGTCACCTATCCTACCGGCATCAATCAACCCTTTAGTCAAATGCCGGTACGTCACCGGCGAGGGACTAAAAGGGGCAGTTGCAATGATATGCCGGTAAATCTCAAGACCCACATCGACACGGCCCTCATCACAGTGAGTGTTAATCAAATTATTATAAGATACAATGTTGGGAACAATGTTGGACTGGTTGAAAAAGAAGTGGAAGAGGGCAATAGCGTCATTGTACCTCTTGCCGCGGTACATGGCGGCGATGATGGCGTTGCAGGTGAAGACGGTGGGGCGCGTGTTGGAGAAGACGGAGTGACGCGCCACAGCTGAGGCGGCGTCGAGGTCGCCGGCGCGTATGAGGGACTGGACGCGGTTGTGGAGGTTGAGGCGAGGGCCGACGAGGGCGGAGGTCGAGTCGGGGAGGCGGGGCGCGTTGGGGTCGCGCGGAGGCGGCGGGCCGGAGCCGCGACGGAGCGCGTCGAGCGGGGGCTCTATGCGGAGGCGGCGCTTGCGGCGGCGGCGCTCGGCGGCGGCTTCTTCGGCGGTGGAATAGGCGAAGGAGCGGGTGGTGGTGAGAGATTGAGGATTGGAGATGGGGTTTTGGAGGGTGAGGGAGGTTAGGGAGGTTAGGGATTGGGATTGGGTTATGGGTTGTGGGGTGGTGGTTGGGCGGCGGAGAGAGCGGAGGAGCAGGCGGTACAGCGACATGGCGTTTAGAGAGAGAGAGTGAGGGAGGGGTTCTGCGTTCTGGTATAACTGGGGCTTAAACCCTAGTAAGTAAGCAAATGGGAAATCAGGGGTTTTGGTTCCACTTGGATATAATAGCAAACTACATATACTCTCTTAATAGATTTCCAAAACACATATAACCCCACGACATTTGGTTTCAAATATTGAAGAACAAAAGTTTACACTTCAGGACATTTTGTCTTGAAGAGGTATTTTACTTCCTCCTTACTTTCTAATCTCTTCTTTCGGTAAAAATAAAATTAACCAAGCGTAGTGGGTCCATGCTTTTGAATTTATTTGTTTAAACATACTGCAAGTATAAATCTATCCTCTATCCTCAAAACCCGGCAGGTACGGTCCGGGCCTAATTTATTTTTTTGTCAAAATGGTTCCGGCCGAGCCTCAGTATTCAAAAAACGGTTCGGGCCCGAGCCTTGAATTTCAGAAACAAAAAAGCCCGCCAGGCCCTCTATTACTAAAAAAGACATGTGTTCCTATCTTATTGGTCGTATGATAAGGCTCAAAAACCTTATCATAGGGTCGAACTCATTTAATCCTAGTCTTCAACTCTAAAGTGCCAGACCCACGACCTCGAGTCATTCTTCACGATCAGCCACAATTCAAGCCGCCTCTTTCTTTCTCCTTCTCCTTCAATCCTCCATGTCAATCTGCTAAGGGCTTCCTCTGCCAAATCCGAATTCCAGCAAATCTCTCTGATTATCAACTCCCAGATAACAACAAGATTGTGTTATAGGCTCAGCACAAAGAAGGCTAGGCGATGCCGTCATCATCCACCGATCTGTGCTGAGGCTTCATCATCCATCAATCTGAAGCTCACAGAATCTGGGTCCGATCTAGAAGCTCATAGCTCTTCGATCTGTGCTAAGGTTTCATCATCCATCAATCTGAAGCTCACAAAATCTGGGTCCGATCTAAAAGCTCAAAGCTCTTTGATCTGTGCTAAGGGCTTCATCATCCATCGATCTGAAGCTCACAGAATCTGGGTCCGATCTAGAAGCTCACAGCTCTTCGATTCGATGTTGAGAAAATGAGGCCTAAATGTAATCTGGTTATCTGGGTTTACTATTGTTTTCGGCTTGAAATGAGTTTTAAATTTTCGATTTTTAGTGTTGGATTAGTGAAGAATGGATCCCTGATTGTTTTTACTAATTGTTTGATGCATGTTTAGGTTAGATCAATGTGAAATGACGAGTTTTTGTGACTGGAATTCTGGAAATGTGCTTGTGGTTTCTGGTGGATATGGATTTTATTGTATTTTTCGATTTTTGATTTTGAATCTTAGTTTATTTCGGGAAAACAAAAGGATATATGTTTTGGGCCCGAAAGCTCGGAAGCCCGGCCCGAAAAGAAACGGGTCGGTCCCAGTTGGTTGCAAAACGGGCTTTGGGCCCGAACAGTAAAAAACGGGCCGGTCCCGGGCCCAACAAAATTTTAGTTGAACCCGGCCCGTACCCAGCCCTACTCGAAGGTAAACAGTTATTTTCACTATTCATAATTTCGATCATTTCCTTATTAGAATTGATTGCTATTTGCAAAATAACCAGTAAAGAGTTAGCTGAAGAAAGAGAAAAGTTGAGAAAGTTAAAAGATTATAGATCGAGGCTTAAAAGAGAAAGTCTCGATTATTGGGATATTATCTTCATAGTTCAAAAAAGAATTTATAAAGTTGAGATTACTATCAGAGATCTCGAATATACTCTCCGAGAGGAACAAAAACTTCTTGATTATTTGAGCATCGGTTAGATATGCAAATCGCTGGTATCAGAGCTTGCTGAAAAAGCTCAAAAGGGAATCCCCAATAGGGACAATGTCTGAATTAATATTAGAGAAGTTGAATTCTCTACTAAAATCTTCTGATAAGAAACATCAGAATCTGATAAAAGAATTATCTAGATATCAAGATCATCTAGAAAAGGTACTAGATATAATCTCCCAATTAGAAAAATTAGAGTACAAAATAGATTATATCAAAGAACTTCCTAAAAGGGAAGAAGAACAGCTAACAAGTGTTGACAGAAAAATCAGTGAACAGCGAGAAATGCTGGATTCTATGAAAAATTTACGGAATGATAAGAAAAAACTTCCAGTTAAATCCAAGAAATCTAATGGATTTAAACCATTAGAAAAACCTGAGAAGAATCCTACTCCAAGCATGATTTTTCTAGAACCTTCTACTAGCCTGACTAGTATTAAGTATGAAAAACCAAAACACTTGGTAGCAAGAGATATCAAGATGATGAGCATCTTTGGAAAAAAAGAAAGGAGTACAACTTCTAAACGCTGAAGAATTCGAATACAATGAAATAGAACAGGAGGTAAAAAACTCCGCAATTCCAAAATTAGATTTCAAACAAATCTATAAAAGAGGAAAGTGTGAATTGATGGACAGCCATCATTTCAAATTATTGGAATTTACAACTCCCTCCACAACTGGAGAAACAGATCTCTTGATGATCACTCCTCAAGAAGTTGCTAGAGCAAAGGCAAAAAATTATCAATTTATGCATATTGGAGCAGTCCAAGTTGGCATAAAACTCCTTGCCCGAGAAGGTATAAATTGTTCAGTTCTATGTGTCTTACAAGACAATAGACTAACAGATTTTCAAGCTAGTCTGTTGGGAACACTTGAAGCATCTCTATGCAATCAAGTGGCATATTTCAACTGTTTCCCAAATTTCTCAACCAACTTGAAAGATGCAGCCCACTGTCTAAGACTGAGAGTCAAGACAGATGGTATATCAATGAAAGAAAATATGCAAGAACTTGCGATAGTATACAGAATATACTATAAACTGATGAGTACCACAGTAGAACCAAAGACAAGGATATCAAATATCTCAGGTCTTACTACTGGATTTCTCACCAGTCAGAAGAACCATTCACAACAAATTCACAAGGTTACTTGGAATGAAGTAACTTTCCCCATTGAATGGAAATTATATGGTCTAAAGAAACCACCAAAAAGTGCTAAAGCAACAATCTATGAAAGTAGAAAGATTGGAGATATCAGTCTAAAATTTGATGATCACAGAAAAAGTGATGTCGGTCCTGAGAATATCAGGATAAACATAAATTTCAAGAGATGCAACAGTACTAGAGAGGCAAGTACTAGTGGCACCAAATTTGTTATAGAAGAACCAACAGATCCTATTACTGAAGAAGAACTAGAAGCTGATCTAAATAGACCAGTAAATATGCTTAGAGCAAAAAAACTCTATGAACTCTATGATGAAGCAGAATCTTGCAAAAATATTGAACGATTAGAACAACTAATCGAAGAAATGAAAATTTTCAAAATAGGAAAGGTAAGAAAAGTCCTTCCTTATCAAGATATAGAAATGGAAGACGGAGAAAGCTCCAATTCCAAAACTTTCATCATCAGAGAAAAGGGTAAGTTGGCATCGACACAATTTCAATTCCATTGATAAAGGCGTATGCATTCGAGCTTATCCTGCTGGGACTGAATGTTAGAGATAGAGTATTAGATGTATCAACGTTCAAACAGAATTCCTTGTATATTGTCTCCACATTTTCAGCATTTGTATTAAGAGAAGCATTGAAGTTGTTGAGAAGGGCATAGCCACTGGCTGTGACAAAGAAAAGGGCATCTGACCGAGTGAAGTTGGGATAGGAAACAGGATAGAAATACAAGCGAATGAACTTTTGGCCGGTCGTTATGGGAATGCTGTAAGTAAATTCAGAGCGGGAGATCAGTGTTGTGGTGTATGGCACTTGGCTGGAATGAGGTGGTGCTTTTCTGGCTTGGGACATATAACCAACTTATTGTACTTCTATGGGGTGAAGATCGATTTGAGTAGATATCTCCTGTCCAAATTCGGTTGTCAATATTATTGGACTGGTTGCCTGAAGAACCACAATTGAGAGCGATATCATCGGTGGGAGTGTATATGGGGCGCAACTCTCTGGCCATGATCAACATGACCATGTGTTGAAACAAGAAAAGGTAGACAGGAGCAAGAGTTGGTTTCATGGTCACTACCGATTAAGCTTTTGCTGCTGGGGACAATATTATTGATATGCTCGAAAAGAGTGCCAATTTAAACCCTGAAAAGAAACATTGTTAGTATAGAATAAGCAGGGATCGTTCAAACCGGGGATTGAGGGTACTTACATGCAACACACGAAATTAATAAGGGTCACACAACAATTGCACACGAAAATTGAAAGAACAAACATGAATGTAACGTAAACAACATATATATAGACATACAATTTCGAATTAGAGAGAGAAATACATGTGAGAATGAGTTTTGGAATCCTACTCCTACTTATATACATTTTACAAGTCATAGTCACATTAGGAATCCACATACAACAAGGATTACTAGTCATGCACTAATTAGGAAACCAAATACAAGTAGGAAACAAAATCCCTAAGAAACACCAACAAAAATCCCTAAAAAACACATAACAAATCTCTAAAAACCACCAAAACAATTCCTACAAAACACCAACCATAAAATTCGGCCAAAATTAATTTCAACAATATTATTTACGATTTCTTTAAGTATTTTCAGATTATATTAACTATTATTTACGACTTAATGAACAATTTCAGATTATTAACAAGTATATTTTACGTGTACATGCCTTCTAAAGCCCTAAACCGATTTTACATATGTACAAGAACATGAAAACGTACGAACAAGGGGGTTTTATCCGATAACAATTATGCTCTATAAGCATTTCATTTTTGTTTTTTTTTTTTTTTGCTCTGAGGTACTCTGGATTGTCTCCAAATTGTTATTAATTTGCCGATTTGTTTTGAAAAAAAAAAACCTTTCTTTATTAGAGAATTTTTATCTGGAGTTGTATATGATTTTGTTTATTTCCAACTAACATGGATCACAGTACATGTCAAGATATATACCAAATTTAGACATTCGCCTCCCTTTCAAAAAATCTGAGAAGCTAAAAGGCTACTTATATATCCTGTGTTTTCTTCTTATCACATGGATTATTTTGTAGTAAACAAGCATAAGATTGATTTTACATGTCTCATTTGGAGTAGCAGGACTGAATTGGGTTAGATTCCTTGACCAAATCAATGAGCAGTTTCATCATAATCTACAGAAAAAAAAAAAAAAAAAACTAGAGAGGGCACAAGTCTGATATTGAAGCCTCTCTTTATTGTAATGCACAATCATCTTAGAGTTTCAAACTGGATTGAGGTTTGCAAAAGCCTTAGAGTTTTATCAATCATTGTCAAGCTTGAACCAGGTAATTAAAACATTTGATTGATAGAAATAACAACCCAATTCATTGGCCCAATTTCAAGTACAAGACAACTAAGCCACGTTTAGCATCATCCAGCTGTCCTATCTTCGTACATAGTACCTGCATTCACAAATTGTTGTAGGGGTGAGCTTTTATCCTCGCTGCTCAATAAGACTCTACTGTTACGTCCCGAACCTAAAATTTTACTAGTTTACTAGTCATTGGAAGATAAACTAGTAAATTTTTTGTTCAGGTCAGTTTTTGAGAAAATTTTCTTTATGAAAGTCGTGGAAGAGATTAAACCGAGTCCGTGAATATGTAGTACGCTTAAATCGGATTTCGTATGCGAAAATTATAGGTATTTTCGTGTGAGGGGCATTTTGATCATTTTATCATACCTTAATTAAATTGGGACTGGAGCAGCCATAATTCTCCGCCATTTTCACGACCAAACAGAAAAGGAGAGAGAAAGAGGGAGAGGACCTCTCCTTGAGCCGCCACCAAACTTCCACGACCGGCGCCAAATCCGGCAAAACTTTTTACACCAATCTCTTCCTCTCCTCATGGGCTTTCTATTGATACTAGTTTCATAATTTATTTTCACTTATGTGCAATGAATCGAAGGAGAGAAGATTTGACAATTTTTCCAGCTATTTTTCAATTTCCGGCCAAACCATCGAGAATTTGGAGAAACCCCAAGGTATAAAGTTGTTCCTTACCTCATGGGCTTTCTTTTGAGTATAATATTGTATATATATTGGAGGATTTTGGAAATTGTAATTCCGGCCACCATGATCCACCGCGGCCCCGCTGTCTCCGGCGGCCTTTCATGGCCATTTTTATCTTTTTTTAAGCTTTATTATACTTCTTAGAATGTGATAGTATTAGTCCAAGTAAAGTTGTTGAAATTTGGATGAGAAATTAAGGTTTTATGTTGAGAATAAATTGGGAAAATTGTGAATTTGAAGTGTTGGACTTAGAGGGAGCTAGTGGAAGAAAGTTAAGATGAATATTTGATGATAGAAAGACTTGGGTGACGTACATCAAGGAGAGGATACGATTTGCAATGATGCATTCACATTTCTTTACTCAGTTTATCGGAATTGAGCTTAATGTATTCATAAATTACTATTGGCTAGGTAATCCGGTTGAGCAAGCTTCTAAGGATATTCCCGAGATGGGACTCACCTAGTCACCCTTTCATTGTGAGTGGACATTTGCTTTTAATAAGTTAATTGTGCATGCAGTATTTTTATTATTTTCCGATTAATATTATGAATTTATTATTTTAAAGATCTTATGATTTATGTGATTTATCGAGATTTCTTGATTTATGTTTTCAACGAGTTATTTATGATTTATCGTCAAGGAGTATATTTTGAGTTATGGAGGATTTACAGAGTTTTGGCGATATTATGCTTTCGACAATTTATTATTGAATTACCGAGTTAATATTGAGTTTCTTTTCCGAAAGCATTTATTAATGAGAAATTTATGAGTTGGATTTCAGAGTATTTAATTAAGGAGGTAAATATGTCAGCGCATACATGCATTACCTGGTCGGCAGTCCCATCCAGGTAATAGTCTGGTCGGTAGTACCCTCCAGAATATTCCGGTCGGCAGTACCCTCTGATGCGTCATCTGGTTGGCAGTACCCTCTAACTATCTATGCTTAGTCGGCAGTACCCTCTAACTATCTATGCTTAGTCGGCAGTACCCTCTAGCCATCACCTCCTCGTCCGGTCGGCAGTCCCCTCCGATGCGTCCTTGATCAGCAGTCCCCTCCAGGTAGCATGAGATGACTAGCCGGCAGTTCCCTCTAGTCATCGCCTATTTACAAATATTAGTACTTTAATGAGATTTTTTAGACTACGAGATTTCCGAGATTTCTGAATGATTTTGAGGTACTTATGATATGAGATTTTAAAGAGATTTCGAGATGGTCTTCGAGAGGTTTACAATACGTGTTTGAGATTCCAGTAAATAGAAGGATTAAGAGTATTTTCAAGACTTTACTGCATGCTTGGTTTTTAAGAGAATAATTTGGGAAAACATTAAATCTTGTATTTGTTTTCCTTCGAGATTACTTGTTTTTCATCCACTCACTCTAACGGTTTTTAAATGCTTTTCCCCTGGGCCCTTCGGTTTCAAATGCTCAGTTTGCAGGCTAGATTAGTTGAGGTCATGCGTACATGGAGTTGAGGCATAGCTGTCACAGCTTCCGCATTGTAGAATGTACGATCCTTTACATTTCTATTCCATCTTCTTGTATACCTTGTGCATTAGATTGCTTTGATAACCCGTGTGATTAATATTCTTAAGTTGAGAATTGTTTTGTGAAATGGGAGATGTTGTGATTTGGGGAGCAGGGTGGCTCCAGAAGAATAATGATGGATTGTTTAGAAGTTTAATTATCTTTCTACAGATTTTGGGTAGTCCATTTTTAGGGAAAGTTCCGCCAAATTTTTGGTAGAATTTCTTCTAATATGGGCCCCGCAAAGCCACTTCGGATTTCAGGGTGAAATCTGGGGCGGATCCTGTCATCTACCCCCAACTAGGTCTGAAAACAACTTAAAACATGGGTGCCAGTAAGTAAGTGAAAAACGATGCATATCAATAAAAATGTTTGCAACACATTTGTTAAAATGTAAGCAGGGCCCAGATGGAGAAAAACAAACCTAATGACCAATCATAAAGCTAACTACAACCTTACCACAATTTATATTGTTCATACCGGCAAGGTGTAGCGAGAATGTCCACTTACGCCGTATCACCTATAGGATCAGTGCCACACCACAAAAGGTGTCAAACATTATTCAGTCCATACAGCCCCTCCGGAGGTTCAGGGGATCGAAGCCCAAGGAAGTCGCTATGCTCATCTCACTCTCCGGTCATTAAACAGTAACTCAAACACCGCCAAATATAAATTTTTCATGCATCAAATATTTACGATAAAAACATATGCATAAAAATCACTAACTGAGGCAAGTCTAGAATCCCCTATCTAGTATATCGCAGCTATAACTTTATTCGCCTTTCTAGGCCAATGCCACCACCCTTCACGTTCTGGATAACTGGAGTCCCTAGTTCGACATTTTCAAGTTAATGACACTAATAAGATCGTACAATTTGACTTTACGAAGGTAGTCAAGCAAAATAGTATTTAACTTCCAGAATTACAATATTTCACTGACCGTCCCAATTTACTATGGGCACCCATCCTATAGTCAATTTCACGACCATTTACGATCTAAAGCAAGTAACATACAAGGTCTTAAACTTTCCATGACCAACTCAACTTCATAATTCCATAAAACCTTGAAACTTTATAACCGGGTTCTAGTTTAGTTAACAGATAACAATCGACTAAATAACTCTTCTGCTAAATAACAATCGATTATACATTTCGCCATCACTCCCATTCTTCTCTGTGGAACTCAAAATGAACTTGGACAGTCCTTGTTCAATTATACAATTCGCCTTTAAAATCTCCGAGTTGAACTCCTATGTTATAAGGACAGCCAAAGATCAGTAGGTCACCAATTGAGATTAAAAATTAATTGAGGAATACTCAACCACTGCTACTATCAATAATCTCGCTGTGCTCACACAAGCCAAATATCAACTTTTCCAAATCTCAACCAAACATCAATTTCAATCATATAATCGTGTAGAACTTGACGAGTAGAGTTGGTTTCTTACCTTAATCATCACCAACAGTGACTGGAATCGTCGGAGAACTCAAGAAAACTGCCGGAACAGTAACCTCGGCATTGGCCGGCGCTACCCAAAACATCAATTCGTTCAGAACTCAACCAAAATAAAAAACTAAATGTACACAGACGTAGAACTCGACAAAAGGATTACGTTTTGTACCTCATGCATCGCGAACCGCTGTCGGAATCACCAGAAAATACGCCGGAAGGTCAGAAACTTTTGGCGTTCGCATCTCTTTCTACTGTCAGGGACCTATTCTAATTGATTTCTTATTACTCCTAATATGGTTATGAGTCTCTTGATTTGCTAGAATATTGTTTATGCAGTAGATGTCGTTTCCATTTTATGATATGTCGTTGAATGAATGTTAGTTAGCTGTGATGCCAGCTGTAGGAATCTTGAGACCGTTTTGCATAGGATCATTATTGATGATTGACGTGTGTCAATCTTCACATGTATTGCACCTGGGCATTGCATTCCATGTTAGAGAAGTTCTTGCGTGGGGCAGCCACACGGACACGTGGTGTGGCAGTCCAAACACTACCCAGTAGGGGGGATGTTTTGGGTATTTTACTTTAAAAAGCAGGGACAGTTTCGAAAAAGGGAGAAAAATTTTGGTTTTTTATTGGAGGGCCGCACCGCCATGTGGTGCGGCAGCCCCTATGCAAGAATTTCTCTCCATGTTATAAGCATTGTAATGGTTTGAGACCGATATCGATCAATTTTGAATAGAATTTTCATTTCGTTTTCTCTTTCATTTTGAGTCTCTATACCCAGCGATTGGACGATCAAAATTAATAGGCAGAACCACCGTGAAAAGAGGAGTCGAACGTGACCGGTGAACCGCCGTCGTGCAGGGGCGGATCCAGGGCTAAAAAAAAAAAACACACATGGTAAATACCATGTGTTTTTTTTTTTTTTGGAACACTCTTTTCCTTTCTCAAGCCCCACCGAATTACCGAAGTCCCGAACACGGCAACCTGTTACGATCCCCGGGATCGTAGCCATGGTATAACATAGTAGCGAAATGAAGCAGAGAGAAATTCTAGAGAAAACTAAGAAAATAGAAATGCAGATTTTCATTCATAACCTACTTCTCAAGCTTACAGTGTATGTATAGCAGATAACAAACACGTGTCGCACATCTACGACTCAGTCTACCTAACATATTCCTCAACGAGGTAACCCAGTAAAATTAACGATGCGTTTAGTACATGATTTAAATGAAACGGTGCGTATTAAACCTATCAGTAGAAGTCCTACTCAAACCTGGGAACGAACACAATCCATCCCCCTTTAGCAAAACTTGACCTCAAGTTTCAAATAGGATTGTAGACACCAAAAATTTAATGAAAATAAAATTCATTAAATAATTCGGTCAACACTTGAAATTATGACCGAACAAACATAGTCGGCATGTGGGTCATACAAAATGTGCACGTCGCTTGTGAGTAAGCAAAATCACGCAGACTCAGAGAACGACACTTGGCGACACATGAAAGGTCCGGCGGCAATAAATGAATTTGTTCCGGCTAAATCAATTGATATTAAAGCGGATCAATCAAATTAAATCAATTGATTCCGAGTCAAATCAAGTATTAAATTTCGCCTGCTGATTAGATGTCAATTTATTTAAATTGATAATCAAGATGAAAATCAGTCATCAAATTAATTGGCTAAATTTCTTAATAGTCGTGATTAAATCAATTAATTAAAGCTGATTGATTTATTATGCTATTAATGAAATACAATTAAAATCAGCCATCAAATTGATTGCTAATTCCTTAATGGTCGTGATTAAATCAGTTAATTAAGGTTGATTGATTTGATTATGTTATTAAGGAAAATGCCATCAATTACATGTCATCAAGGCATTTCAAATTGAGAGAGACGTCGACACTATAAATACCCCCTCTCAAATTAAGAGAAGGACTTCAGCCAAAAAAGAGAAGAAAACAATCTCAAAATTTCTGAAGCCTCCCAAGCTCGTGAAGAACCATCAAGCTGCCAAATAGCCAGTTCCTCACCAACCTCAAGCCAAAACGTTCGTCACGTGTCAACTCTCGTGACCATCGTACGACTCAAGATCAACCGTCAAGCCCTTGAGTGAAATTCATCGTCGGAGATAGAATCAGAGGATTACCAAAGATTGTAACCCGCACTTAAATTCTTAATAAAATTATTATTTTTTGTATACGTGTCTGTATTCTGTTTGTTTTCAGATTCCCGTGTTTACAAATTGGCACACCCGGTGGGACCTCTTTGCCTCTCATCTCCTTCTCCGTAAGATGATTTCAAACAAATCCGTTCGAGCAATGGCTTCCAAGAACACTCAAGCCATCCCGAAAAACAAATCCAAGTCAACGACCTCGAAATCGAGCAGCAACTCATCTGGTCACATCACCCGAAGTATGGCAAAGGTTCAGCCTACAACATTTGTGGCTTTGCCTTCTAAGCCTCGCCAACCAATCATCACCCTGGAAAGTTTAGGGGCAGGGAAACATGTCCCTCGAAGTGAAGAGAGACAAGCTCCAAATACAAAATCAAGGGAATGGTCGTTCTCACCTGCCTCTGATGACAACTCAAGCACCAGATCATATCATGGAAGTCCTGATGCTGAAGAAAATAACACTTCAGGGATGCAGTCAGACAGTGCGTCTCACCCCTCAGCAATGCAAGTCATGATGACAGGGGCAACCACGCTCGAAAAGCAGATAGCTAATCTGATGGAGGCGGTTCAAAAGCTCACCAATACCGTCGAAGAAAAGGATATGCAGATTGCTCAACTTTGGAGCAGGCTCGAGAAACAAAATGATGAGGATTCTGCTAAGGTTCCATACAAGAATGACAAAGAGAAACAAGAAGAAACTTCAAAGACAAATGACAAAGACAATGAAAGTCTACTTGGTTCTTTGTCCATCCAGCAGCTGCAAGACATGATCAATAACTCCATCAGAGCTCAATATGGAGGCTCGTCTCGTGATTCTCTCACATATTCCAAGCCATACACAAAAAGGGTGGATAGCCTGAGGATGCCATATGGGTACCAGCCGCCTAAGTTTCAGCAATTCGAGGGGAAGAGCAATCCAAAACAACATATTGCTCATTTTATCGAGACTTGCAACAATGCTGGAACAGAGGGAGATCATCGTGTTAAGCAGTTTGTACGTTCGTTAAAAGGCAACGCCTTCGAATGGTACACAGATATGGAACCTGAGTCAATTGATAGTTGGGATCAGATGGAGCGTGAGTTCCTGAATCGTTTCTATAGCACGAGACGCACAGTGAGGATGATGGAACTTACTAGCGCCAAGCAATGGAAGGATGAATGCGCAGTTGATTACATCAATAGGTGGCGTTCGTTGAGTCTCGATTGCAAAGATTGACTATCAGAAGTATCTGCAGTGGAAATGTGCATCCAAGGCATGCACTTTGATTTGCTATACATCCTACAGGGAATCAAGCCCCGTACGTTTGAAGAGCTGGCTACGCGAGCACATGACATGGAGTTGAGTATAGCTAGCCACAAAGGGAAGAAAGAGTCAATTGTTGACCAAAGGAAAGACAAGGTCTTCGGAAGCAAGATTGACAAGGCACCGAAGAAATCTGCAAAAGAATCGATGGCTGTCAACATTGCCCCAGTCAAAATCTCTACACGAGATAAGGAGGTTAAGAAAGCAGAGCCAACTCGCACCTACGACAGAACAAAACGTTCATTGAAGGAATGACAACAAAAAACATATCCCTTCCCAGATTCTGACGTAGCAGGCATGTTGGAAGATTTACTTGAGAAGAAGGTGATAGAACTCCCAGAATGCAAGCGGCCCGAGGAAATGCATCGTGTCAAGGACCCGAAATATTGCAGGTACCACCGGATCGTCAATCATCCAGTTGAGAAATGCTTCGTTCTGAAAGATTTAATAATGAATCTCGCCAAGCAAGGAAGGATTGAGCTGGATGTCGACGATGTTGCTGAGGTAAACTGCACTACTGTCGTGTTTGGGTCATTCAAGCCGGCCCCGTTGCCTTCTCTTCCAATGAAAGCACCATATCAGCTTTCGAGAAAACCATGCATAAAGTCAAAGTTAGAGGAAGTCAAGCCAGTCCAGCAAGCGAGCCTCGCACCTGTTACTACCCCTAAAGTTGACTCAGTTATCGATGACGAGGGATGGATACTTGTCTCTCGAAGGAAGGCACGCAAGAGCCCATTGCCATGTTTACCTATTACTCAAGCAAAATGCAAGCAATCACAAGAAAGTCGTCAATTTCTCGAGAAAGGTGGGACAAGATTTGTCAAAGGGAGGGGCAATCCTTTCGTTCGAAAACCCCATAGTGTGGTTTCATCAACAAGAGTCTTTCCCAAGAAAGGCAACAAACAAGAAAAGGTGAGAGCTGCCCACATGACAACAAGCTACGAAATTGGTTCGAAGGATTCTGCCAAGGCTGAGTCAAGCACGGTCAATACGAATCAAACATCAGAGGAGAACGAGGTGTTGAAGCAGCTAGAAGACCTACCATTGCACTTTTGTGAGCCCCAGAAAAGTTTATCGAGCTTAATTAAGTGAAATAGGTCGATAATTTACTTATCGATCTCGATAAACGTTAAAGTAATCGAGAATATTTTCAGAAATTTTCATAAAGTGAAATCCTCAAATTCGGAGTTGGATAATAAAGTACACATCACCGCAAGTTTATGGAAATTTTCGGCGAATTTTCCGGGTACCCGAGCTATTTATAGCTATTTTCCGAAGTTGTGGAATTTTAGAAATTAAATCAAGAAATAGAAAATAGGTGGAGCAATCCCAGCCATCCATCATTCCATCGATTGATCACAACCGTTGGATATTAAGAAGAGGAGGCTTATATAGCTGCTGGACCAGATCAGGTGATCTGGGAGACGCGCGAGAGAGAGAGCGAGCTGGGAGTTCCCAGACCCGGACGCCACCGACCCGAGAAGGAAACCCGGCCATCGCGTCACCGTCCGGCCATCCCACGACAGCGCGCGGGCACCCACGTCTTCGTCTCTGCGTCGCCTACCTCCTTGCATCCTCAGATCGTCCATGCATCGGCTGTGGAGGGAGAATCGACGGTGAGAAGCTTGAAGCTTTTCCGGCGGGTTCAACGAATTCCGGCGACTCCGGTCAACATTTGGGCTGCATGTGGTATGAAAATCAATCCTCTCGTCATGCTCTACATGTCTGTATGATTAGTTTTCGAATTCGATTAGGTTTTAATGATTTTTGATTTTGGGTGATTTCGGCTCCGCCGTGTTCTTCTACTAATGCGACGTTTCCGGCACTTCTGGGCTTGGCTTCTGGCTTGAATGCGTCTGTAGGCGAGGGCTGACCTTGGTTTGGGAGTAAAGTCTGGGAATTTTTGGGTGGTGATCGAACTGGGAAGTTTGGGCTTGCTGTGTTCGTCATCGGACGCAGACCTGCAAAATTTGGATTTTTGTTCCTGGTCAAGTTTGATTACAAGGTGAGTTGGGTTCTCTGTGAAAACTTTGAGAATCAGATTGTGTGGTCAATGTCCGGAAATTGGTTGCCATGTTTGTATGCTTACTGTGAAATCATGTTTTGAGGGAGGTGTATTTAGTTTGTTGTGAATTAAGAAGGTATTTGGATTAGTTGGAAAATCTGGATGAGTTGATAAATTGATATTGTGTTGTTGAATAATTAGTTGTATGGATTTGAATTGGTTGTGAGGATGTGCCTATGCTGGAATACCTATAATGGGTTGTGTGGATTTCAAATTGGGTGTCCATAGTAATAATCGTTAAGTAAACTTGATCATATTCGTTGACGATATTCGGAATTTGATAGAACCTTCGTTTGCTTGAGCATTGTGTGAAATGATAACAAGTAAAGAAAATGAATTAATATATTGGGTGACCTTAGTAAATTCGGGTGCACCTAATATTATTGGTAGATATCTTAAATCTCAAGTAAGATGTTCGATAGTTGGGATAGTTATCAAACTTGTAGTGATTGGTCAACTTCGGTCAAAGCATGGTCAAACCAGGAAGGGTTGGCTTTAAATATTTGTTTGACGGATTATTAACGTTAATTATGTCGGAATCTAGGATTTCCAATTACCCGAGGAACGGAGGTTCGTGAATCTCGGACAACGTAAAAGGTTAAAGCATCGAAAACCAGGTAGGGGACTTGGGACTCATTCGGTTAGTTGTTTTCCATTTTGAATTAAATGTTTATGCATATTTGAGTTGCATGGTTTGGTTATTGATGGCTTGAGAGTGAGTGGAACATAGCGATTCCTTGGGCTTCGATCCCCTAAACCTCCGGAGGGGCCGTATGGACGGAATGGTGTCTGACATCCTCTAAGGTGTGGCACTATTTCTAGGTGATATGGCGTAAGTGGACACCCTCACTACGCTTACCTGGTGATGATTTTATTTGAGGTAAGGCCGTGTAGTTGGTCCATGGGACTGGCCATCAGGTATTATGCATTTCTTTGAGTTTCGTGCATTGGATTTTGAGTCTGAAAGATATTTAAAGTTTGTCGTTCTTTAAAGAAATGGTTTAACTTTTTCATACTGGGATCCCAAATTATTATCTTATGTGTCGGTTTTCAAACCTAATCGGGTGAAGCCCCTATAGAGTAGCAATGACGAAAGCTCACCCCTACAACAGTGTGGTTGCAGGTACTGTGCACTGGAAACGGGATTGGAGAGAACGGAGATGGGTGTGCATATTTCAATAGAAGTCAGGTTCTGGGTTCCAATCTTATTCCTGTTCCTTAAAATTGTATTTTCGGAACTTGTCACAATTTGTTTGTTATATGCTAAGTCCTTTACTCCTCGGTTGTTTGCAACGTTAAGTCCTGGACGAACATTTGAATTTAAAGTTTTAGAAAGGTTTTCACCTCAAAAGAATTTAAAAGCTTCCATTGCGAATTTTTGTCAAAATTTATTTCAAACAAATGCCTAGCGAATTTCTAGAATGTAAATCGAATTTTCGGTTTATGTTTTAGAGACTCGCGGCACTGTAACGAGCTTAGGCTGGTGAGGTGCAGCTTGGGGCATTACAACTTTAGCATTTTTGATCTACTACTGTTAATGTCTAAAAGTCCGGCGGTAGCTGAACCTTTGTTAACGCTGATCCGATGGGCGGATCGATACTTGTGATGTTCTCAAAGCCTCCGCTACCTGTCAAGTAAAATACAAAGGGCGTCAGAGGGAGACCGCGTTGGGCGGTCTTCAACTCTCCGATGCCTAAGTTAGTCAATGTATTTATGTTGACAAAGTAACAGTAGGTAAGTATTGAATGCGTAATTAATGAGGAGAGAAGAGAGAACCTTTTATAGGTGAGGAGGAGGCTGACCTCCTCCTTGTTTTCGATGTGGGACTGATGTGCTTCAGTTCCCAGTTTCAGAAGCTTCTGATGCTATCTTGGCGCGGCGCGTGGCGGCGCGTCGGAGGCGATCTGGAGGTGTTCTGCCGCTGGAGTTGTAGCCCGCCTGGCGGTGTGTCTGCATGTCATTCCTTTGGTTGGAATTAGTACCTTTGGCAGTACAATGAGCGTGGCCCATTATAGCTAATTATGCTTGCAAATGTACATGTATGTACAAGTCCCCCAAGTCCCTAGTCAAGGAGGGCAATCTTGGTTGGGGAGTTGCTCGGCGGTTTGAAGCGTTTTGTTCCGCTAGACTTGCAAGAGCATAATTAGCGTCAGTGCGTTGTCAACCATGGATTTTGTGAGCAAACGCTTTATACCCTTTCGGGTGGGCCCCTGCTAGGCCCCCCAGGGAGTCCCCCACTCCCCGGCTAAGATAGACCTCCGGATGGTCGGCAAATTGTTTGTTTGAGGGGGAGCTGCACGGAGCAGAGGGTGTTGGGTAGCGAACCTAATCTTAGCACCCGAGTGACGGGGGTCAACGTGCCTGATCAGGGCCGTCGTAGACTGTTGACAAGTCCCCGTGTCCCGTAGGGACGGTCTGACCGTAACGCCGCGTGGCGGTCGTTGTCAGAGTGAGGCGTGGCCTCGGGATCCGCCGCTGGCGGATATCCCCCCGCTGACTGTAGCAGGAAGCAGCATCCAGCAGACGTGCCTGGCAGTACTTCATTGAGCGATACTGCGCTGAACAAAGCACGCATTTTTGCAAGATGAAAAGGGGGTCAGCCAGATGTGTGTGGCGGAAGACGCCCCGCTTGCAGGGTGGCAAGGCAGAAGTTTCGCTGGCGGTGTCTCGCTCAGCGGAGACTTCGTCTCTTGGAAGATGTCAAGGGAGAAGTTCCGCCGGCGGGGTTTCGCTCAGCGGAGACTTCGTCTCTTGGAAGATGATAAGGGAGAAGTTCCGCTGGCGGGGTTTCGCTCAGCGGAGACTTCGTCTCTTGGAAGATGTCAAGGGAGAAGTTCCGCTGGCGGGGTTTCGCTCAGCGGAGACTTCGTCTCTTGGAAGATGTCAAGGGAGAAGTTCCGCTGGCGGGGTTTCGCTCAGCGGAGACTTCGTCTCTTGGAAGATGACAAGGGAGAAATTCCGCTGGCGGGTTTTTGCTCAGCGGAGACTTCGTCTCTTGGAGATGACAAGGGCGAAGTTCCGCTGGCGGGGTTTCGCTCAGCGGAGACTTCGTCTCTTGGAAGATGACAAGGGAGAAATTCCGCTGGCGGGTTTTTGCTCAGCGGAGACTTCGGGCGGTTGGGGAAGTTATCCGCAGTGGTTACTTCCGTCAGACGCTTCGTTTGGTAGTGGTTGACACGTGTTCATCCCATAGAGGGTTAGCGTGCGGAGGTTTGTCTCCTAAGGCTAGCCGTCTTCTTGCCATTAATGATAGTAATTATGGATTTCGTAACCGAGGCGACGCCTCGGTTAATCCGGAGAGTAAGTGGGGGTTTGCGACACGTGTACGGCTGCTGTGAGATGTCGTTTTTGAGCGGACAGCTGAGAACGCGCTGATGTTGACATAAAAGGGGGGGGAAACTCAGCGAGATTTGACACTTTGGTAAAAGCTTCAAACTCAGTCGTCGTCTTCTCGCTCTGTTCGTCCGAGACCGAAGGAAGAGGTTGCCGGAGCCAAGCTTGAGATTCCGTTCCCGGAGAAACGACGATCTCATCACCTGCAAAATTGCTGCGCACCATCACACCGTAGGCTTCAACACCGAGGTTGGTATCTGGGTTCCCTTTTCCCTGTTTCATTGAATCTGCCATTTTCTGGGTTTTTGTTGTTTTTGGGTTTGGGATGGTTTCTGTTATGTGGCGTGTTCTGAGGTGTGAAGTGAGATTTGGGGTCGGGTTAAGGTGGTTGGGAGGGAGTTGGTGTTTAGGGATGAGGTAGATGGTCGAATCTGGGTTGAGTGTGTTTGTTCTTATTTTGGCATTTTCTGGGTAAATTGTTCTTGATGTTCTTGGCTATAACTGATCTGAGAATAGGCTAGATCCGTGTTTGTTCTAACTGGTGTGGGTTTTAGGGTTTAGGATGGCTAACGTCATAGAGATTTCGAGCAGTGAGGATTCCGGGTCTGACGTGTCGTTCAGCGCGGCGGATAGGATATTTATTGACTCGTTGCGTCCGTCTGCCCATGCAGGAACCTCACTGCCGGGACCGCTAGAGGTAGAGCCGCTACAGACCATACCTTGGGAAGTAGCTATGGGTCGTGGTCCGCGTCCAGAGAGCTCTAGGGCGGGTGAGGCCGCTGCTGCCAAAGCTAGGCGCGACGAGCGCTTGGCGAGCAATAGCGCTGCCAGCGGCTCCGCTGGGGAAGAAGAAACAGCGGGGGAGGATGCTGAGTCGGCGTGGTTTTTCGAGGATGGCACCGCCGTTGACGAGGCAGGAGGGCGGATGAATGCCGCTGCCGTCACTCGACTGAAGAAGACGTTCCGGTTGCCGGGGTCGGTGAAACTACGGCCGCCGACGGTAGATGAAAAGGAGTCGATTCTCCCAGCGGGGTTTGCGGCAGTGCATGAGGCGATATTCCGCCAAGGAGTGACACTCCCGCTGGTG
Organism: Rosa rugosa; assembly: GCF_958449725.1. Lineage (NCBI taxonomy): Eukaryota > Viridiplantae > Streptophyta > Magnoliopsida > Rosales > Rosaceae > Rosa > Rosa rugosa. The sequence goes on from NC_084823.1 coordinate 25,836,381, forward strand.
CCCAATCTTCAAATCTTGGTGTGTGAGTTTGGCCTTGCCTTTGGTCAGATTTGCCCCAACATGTGGCGGTTGATGCTGGCGATGAACTCGCTGTGGCTAATGTCCGGGTCCGAGGGGCCTACTGTGGCGGAAGTGCTTCACTTCTACGAGTTGGTCTACGTGAGGCGCCAGGGTTGCAGAGGGCAAGTGAACCTGAGCCGCCGCCAGGGAGCGCCGAAGCTGATCAAGAATCTAAGGGATTCAATGTCCTACTGGCGGGGGACCTTCTGCGTCGCCACGGATGGGTAGGAGTATCAGGCTGGGGTGAACGAGGAAGGGCCGACGTTTAGGATTAAGTCGGAGTTCCAACCTATTCGAGGTTGGCAACCAGTTTCCGCTGAATGTATCTGGCGTGGTTTGTATTTTGCAAATGTACCTTCACTAATCGGTTTGTGTTTGTGTTTGTGCAGCGGGATTGCGGTACAACTTAACGCGCGAGGAGGAGTGTCGCGTGGCACAGATTAGAGGTTGCTGGCGGAACCGCAACCTGCTGGACTTCCGGCTACTGACTGGTTGGGAGTTGCTAGTCGATCAGAAATTAACTCGGTCCATTGGTAAGAAATTGCCGCCAAACTGCTTTTCCCTTTTTTTTTGTAATAAGTAGCCGACTGACTGAGTTTTTTTTTTTTAGAAACGCCGCCAGGTAACAAATCGAGCCGGGACGCCTTCGAGAAAGCCATGGACCGCGCGGAGATTGATAATTTCCTGGAGACGATGTACGCCGAGGGGTTGGTGGTCCAGCAGACCGTAGTGAACCCCGAGACACTGGCGCTGAGCCAGTCGGAGGTGCCGGTGGTGTTGCAGATGCCGCTCCACTCTCACCTTGGTGATGATGGGCTGCCCGTCGTTCAGGCGGGAGTCCCCGTAGCAGGCGGCAAAAAAGGGGCCGCCACAGCTGCTGCCACGAAGGAGAGGGTACCCGCCAACAGGCGTGGTTCCCAAAAAGAAAAGCCGGTGCAGCCGGCAGGGACTGTCACCGCCCCAAGGGAGGAACCGCCGCCGAGGGTGACGAGGGCTGCCGGCGGGAACGCGAGGGTGCCTGAGAGGAAGCGCCGGCAGATAGACTCCCCCGACGAGGAAGAGGGGGAGGACGTTGAGATTGTCAGGGTTGGCAGCAGAAGAAGGCCCGTCAAGCCCCGCCCAAAGGTGTTGTGGTGGACGGGGAGGCGCCCGCCGCCAGTGACCTGGACTCCTTCGCCGCCTACGCGGAGTTCATGACAGATGGTGAGAGGGAGTTCCTCTTCCACCTGTGCGAGAGGCTAGGGTTTGGCGGCCTAGCGGGGATCTCACGTCCAACCGCGGTTGACCAATCGCCCTACAGCTCGGCGTTTGGTCAAATTTCAGCTGGCCTCCACGACATGTTTGAGGCGGCAAGGAAGCAGCCTCTGGTTGAAGGGGAGCTGAGGGAGGAGATTCGAAGCCTCCAGAGGGAAATGGCGGAGGCGAGGGAGAAGCTGGCAGATACAGAAAGGCGGCTGGTCAAGGCGGAATGTGACTTTGCCGACGTCCGTGGTAAGCTCAATGTGGCCATCGAGCGGGACCTGGAGCGGAATGACCGCGTCTCCAAGTTGGAGGAGGACATCGCCCTGCTGGAGGAGCGGATAGCCGCCAAGGACAAGAAGCTTATCATTGTTCAGCGGGAGTCTATCGCCAGGGCCACGGAGCTGAAGCGGCTGGAAGGCCAGGTTGTCCGTCTGAGGGCTGAAGGGGAAACTGCCGCGGCCGCCGCTGTTGAAGCGTTCAAGCAGTCGGCAGAGTACGCGAAGGCGATGACCGAGTCCGCGAAGGCCGGGGCCTTGGCAAACATAGACATGCTGAAGCGGAAGGGCGCCATCGACTTCGCCAAAGCGTCACAGCCTGATGCGCCGCCGGCCAAGAGTGCCCCGCCGGAGAAAGAGGTCGTGCCTGCCCCAGCGGGAGGTGCCCGCTCAGGCAGTGGAGAGAGCGGTGCACATCCGACGGAAGGGTCCCAACAGACGCCCAATCCCACACCGTCGGAGGTGTCACGTGCCGGATTCCTGGCGGCGCATACCCGGGCGGACGGTACCATAGAGACCCCCAGTCCGACAGCTCGAGGGTCCGATCAAACGAGACGAGCGATCGTGCCGCCGCCTGCTGAAGCAGGAGATGCCGAGGGCAACCCCTGAAGCCAGCTTGGACTGCCAGAGATTCTCTTGTTTTTTTTTTTTGTGTAGCCGTGGAGGCACAATAAGTTGTAACAAATTTTGAAATGGAATGAAGTTTTCGACGTTGTGTTTGCTATGATGTGTTTGCACCGCTAGTATCTTGACTTGTATATTTTTTATTTTATTTTTTATTTTTTATTTTTTTTATCAATGAAACATTAAAGGAATTAAGATTGGTCCAAGTGCACCACGTAGCGGACGAGGTCCGCTGACGATTGCTGGCGTTGCCAGTTGCCCTCAGTGCTAGACTTGGTAACAATGGTTTGAATAATTCCTCGTTTCATTGACAGCTGATTGATCAGCGTGTACAAAAGTGGGGTAGTACCCGTTGGGTAGCTTCCCTTAGCTAAATATTGAACAAAAATTTAGCTAAGTCAAGATGCTCGTGGGTAGCGGATGACTATTTGTAGTAATACCGAAGGTGTTCGGTATTCCAAGGGTGGGTCGTCGTGACGCCATCCTTGTCCATTAAGTAGAAGGTGCCTGGGCTAACGACTTCCACAATTTTGTATGGACCTTCCCAAGTTGGGCGGAGTTTTGTTGGCGGCGGAATTACTTCCTTCATTACCCAGTCCCCCAATTGGAGGTTCCGGGCCTTGACTCTGGCGTTGTAGAAACGCGATACCCGTTGTTTGTTTTGCAAGTTGCGTAAATGGGCCTTGTGTCTTTTTCTTCTAGGAGGTCCCTGTCCAGGTTGACGCCGTCGCTGTTGGTCTCTGGGCAGTAGCCTTCGACCCTAGCGGTAGGCTGAGTTACTTCAATAGGTAGGACAGCCTCTGCTCCGAACATCATACAAAAGGGTGTTTCGCCGGTGGCGGAAGTTGAAGTTGTCCGGATAGCCCATAGAACTTCTGGCAGCTTTTCCGCCCATAAACCTTTGGCGTCGTCGAGCTTCTTCTTTAGCAGCTTCTTGATTATCTTGTTTGCTGCTTCGACCTGGCCGTTGGTTTGAGGGTGGGCGACAGATGCAAAGCTCAACTTGGTGCCGAGGTTGGCGGTAAAGGAGATGAGTTCCTTGCTGTTGAACTGTGTGCCGTTGTCTGTAATGATTGTATGTGGTACACCATAGCGGCAATAGATGTTCTTCCAGAGGAAGTGAATTACCTTGGCGGTAGTTATTGCCGTCAGTGGCTCCGCCTCTATCCACTTGCTGTTGTAGTCGATGGCGACGATGATGTACTTGAATTGGCCCTTGGCGGTTTGGAATTTTCCCATCAAATCGAGGCCCCACGTGGAGTGAATCCATGGGCCGATGATAATTGACAGCGGCTCTGCCGGTGCATGTGGGAGATCTGCAAATTGTTGGCATTTGTGGCAGGATCTCGAAATCCGCCTGGCGTCATCACCAAGTGTGGGCCAGAAGTAGCCCTGTCGCATTGTGCGGTTGGCCAAGGATCTGGCGCCTGAGTGGTTTCCGCATTCTCCGCCATGGATTTCCGCTAGGACAGCCTTTCCCTCCTCTGGGGTTAGGCAGCGGAGGTTGGGATGAGTGAATCCCTGGCGGTAAAGTTTACCATTTTGGATGTTGTAGCGGGTTGCTCTCCGCTTGAGTTGGCGCGCCTGAACTTTATCCTCCGGCAATGTGCCGTTGCGTTTGTATGCGATGATCTCGTCGCGTTTGTATGCGATGATCTCGTCCATCCAGCTGGGGCTGACCTCAATGCTGAAGATCTCCGCCAGGGTCTTTGTGATACTCGGCTTGTCAAGGCATTCCACCCTTATGTCTGCTGGACTTTGATGTGGTTGGGCGGTTGCCAGTCTCGCCAGTGAATCAGCCTTAGCGTTCTTTTCCCTGGGGATTTGTGTGATGGTATGAAATTTGAACTTTTTGAGCAACGTTTTGACGTACCCCAAATATGCCGCCAACTGCTGGTCCTTGGCCTGGAAGCCGTCGTTGACCTGGTTAATGACTAATTGGGAGTCGCTGAATATGTTGACGCTGTCAGCCCCTGAGTCAATGGCGAGGAGCAAGCCGGCAATGAGGGCCTCGTACTCCGCCATATTGTTTGAAGCTTTGAAGTTGAACTTCAACGCGTACTCCGCGTTCAGTCCCCCGGGTCCTGTTAAAATGATTCCGGCGCCGCTGGCCTTGGCGCTGGCGGAGCCGTCCACATGCAGGTTCCACTCTGATTGTGGGGGAATTGCTTCCTCAGTGGTTACCATTTCTGCCCCGGGCTCTGACTCGGTATCGGGTTCAGGTTGACGCTCGGTGAGTTCAGCAATGAAGTCCGCCACTGCCTGGCCCTTCATGGCGCTTCTTGGCTTGTATTCTATGTCAAACTCACTGAGCTCAATGGCCCACTTGCTGAGGCGCCCTGAGTGTTCAGGGTTCTGCATTACTTGCCTCAGTGGTTGATTGGTTAGCACATGGATGGTGTGAGCCTGGAAGTACTGGCGGAGGCGTCTGGCGGCAACGATGAGTGCGAGGGCTAGTTGCTCCAAGGGAGGATACCTTGTTTCTGCTCCATTCATGCCTCTGCCGGCGTAGAACACTGGGAGCTCGTCTTGGCCTTCCCGCCGGACAATGGCGCAGCTCACCCCCGACACTGAGACCGCCAGGTAGATGAACAGTGTCTCTCCTTGCACGGGGACGGAAAGGAGAGGGACTGCTGCCAGGTATTCCTTGAGGCCCTGGAACGCAGCCTGACACTCTGGGTTCCAGTTGATGACTTTCTTGTGAGTCGTTTTGAGGAGTTTGAAAAATGGGGCACACTTATCAGTAAGTCTGGAGATGAATCGAGAGAGGGCGGTTAACTTGCCCTGGAGGCATTGGACGTGCACTTTATACTCAGGGTCCGCCAGGTCAAGGATGGCCTGCACCTTGTCTGGGTTAGCCTCGATGCCCCGCTCGCTGACGATGTAACCCAGAAATTTGCTGGCGGTGACCCCAAAGAAACATTTTTCTGGGTTGAGGCGCATACCATAGGCCAGGAGAATGGTTACTATGATCTTGAGGTTTGCCACATGTCCGCTGGCCTTTATGCTTTTTACCAGCATGTCGTCCACGTATACCTCGATGATTTTCCCCAGATGCTCAGCGAACATGGCGTTCATCAACCGTTGATAAGTTGCACCGGCGTTCTTCAGACCGAAAGGCATGACATTGTAGCAGTAGAGGCCTTTGTCGGTGGTGAAGGTGGTGCACTCCTGGTCGCCAGGATGCATCTTGATCTGATTATATCCGAAGAAAGCGTCCATCATGCTGAGGAGCTCATGTCCGGCGGTTGCATCGACTAGCTGATCGATACGAGGTAGCGGGAAACTATCCTTGGGGCATGCCTTGTTGAGATTTTTGAAGTCGACGCACATCCGCCACTTGCCGCTGGGCTTCTTGACCATTACCAGATTGGAGATCCACTGGGGATAAATGACTTGGCGTATAAATCCAATGCCCTGGAGCTTGGCAACTTCTTCTCCTATTGCCTGGTACTTTTCCTCATCAAAGGCCCTCCGCTCCTGCTTGATGGGATAAAAGGAAGGTTTGATGGTCAGCTTGTGGGTTATAATTTCAGGGGAGATACCTGGCATGTCAGCGTAGGACCAGGCAAAGACGGCGGCGTTATCACGCAGGAACTGAGTGAGCTCCGCCGCTACCTCTGGGTCTAGCTGGGCGCCTATGCGGACCGTCCGCTCAGGGTGTTCGTCCGAGATGCAGACAACCTTCAAAGATGTCTCCGGGTTGACCGGTTCCTTCTTTACGTACTTCTTCTCTTCATCCCTAGGATCCTCAAAGATGTTTGGTGGCGGTGCCTGATTACCCACCGCCAAAATTTCATGGCGGAGGGCCGACCGCGCCACAGTCGTTGAATAGCATTCTCGAGCCAACTGCTGACTTCCTCTTACACAGCCCGTGCCGTTGGGTGTGGGGAATTTCATGAGAAGCATGTATCCGGCGATGATGCACTTGAGCTTGTTTAGCGCTGGTCGTCCAATGATGGCGTTGTACGAACTGAAACAATCGACAATAATGAACTCCGTATGTACCTCCGCCATGCATGGACTAGTGCCAATAACCAGTCGCATGTAATCCGACCCTAGTGGTTGTGTGACGTCGCCGGAGAAGCTGAGCAGTGGCTCGTGATCCTGGAGTAGTTTCTTATTCCGCTTGAGGTGGTTGTAGCAGCCGTTGAAGATGACATTGACAGCGGACCCGCTGTCCACCAGGATTCGCCCTACTGAGTATTTGCCAAGGATGGCGTCGACCAAGAATGGGTCGTCATGCGGTAGATGCACTCCACGCTCCTCTTCCTCCGAGAAGGTAATAGGTTCCCATCCTGATCTGGGGAGCTTGGCGGACAGCTCGTAGCGGATGTTGCAAACCTCCTTTGGGTGATTGGCGCATGCATAGCGCTTTCTGGCCCTGTGAGACATGCCGGTGATTGGGGCGCCGCCATCGATGGTGTTGATGCGGCCCAAGGTCTCAACGTTGGCAATTACTGGTGGTGGTTGGCGTACCTTGAACTGCTCCAGCTTGCCGTCACGGTACAGGGTCTCAATGGCCGTTTTGAGAGCATTGCAGCTGTTGGTATTGTGGCCGCTGTCCTCGTGGTATTTGCACCACTTGCCGGTGTTCCTGGGTTTGCCCGTCTTTGGGTATTTTGGAGGGGGTGGCGGTGGGATCTGATCCTTGCACTGATTGTAGATTTCTTCATACGAAGCCGTGAGGACCGTGAACACTGCGTACCGCTGCGAGGACTCTGCCTGCTTGTTGCGGTTATCCCCATGGGTTGGGCTGTTGCCCTTATAATTCTGGTCCTTATGCCGCTTGTTCTGCTGGTGGCCCTGCTGCCACTCCCTCTTCTTGTCAGTTGGCGGTGTTGAAGGGGTCTTGTTAGCGGTTTCTTGATGACTGGGGGATGGCTGTGACGACTTCGTTGGAGTTGCTGGTGGCGGTGGGGTTTCTCCATATGTAATGAATTCTGCCTGGGCGTGGATGACCGCCTCACTCATAATGTGGTCGTACGCCGCATTTGGGTGACTGTAGTTGAGGTGATAGAGGAATGGTCCCTTGAGAAGTCCCTGCTTGAAGGCCGCCGATGCCATTGTTTTGTCTGGGTCACGGCACTGAGACGCTGCCGCTCGCCACCTTGTGACGAAGGCCTTTAGTGATTCGTCCTCCCCCTTCTTGACGCTGAACAACTGACTTGTGTTGTGATGCCCGGCGGACAATAAGATGAACCGGGAGAGGAAAGCGTGTGATAGCGCATGGAATGAGCTGACAGACCCCGGTGGACACTCAAAGAACCAGTTCATTGCCTCGCCATCCAGCGTTTCGCTGAACAAGTGGCACAAGGTGGCGTCGTCGAATCCCTTATTGTTGGTGACCTTCTTGAAGGTGTCCATGTGGACAAAGGGATCAAACATTCTGCCGTAATGCGACATCTTTGGGGTTTTTGCAGACGCTGGCCTGACGGCTTGCAGAATCGCAGCGGTGAAGGGCCCAGGTCTGGAAGCGAAAAGTGGATTCTGAGTTGGCGCTGGGGCGCCTGACTCCGCCCGGATAAACCTTTGCTCCAGCTGGTGCATTCTTTCCAATATCTGGGCGGTCGCATCGCCGGCGGAATCAGCCCGAGTACTCCGCTGGGCCTGCCTGTGCCTTGGCGCAGGCGGATTGCCCTCAGTTCTCGTCCTAGCCTTCGAGCGGTTGGTATGTGGCAGTGATTCCGCCTCCTGCTCAATCATTAGCTGGGGGATGGGCGGTGGTCCCATCCCCGACAATTCAGGTGGGTCCAGCGGTACCTGCATTTGTATGACTGGCCCTGGCAACAATGCGCCAGTGACTGGTCCGCTAAGTCTGGTGCTACGTGACTGCTCGCTCTGTGCTGGGCGGGCGGTGGCCTCCAGCGTCCTCTTTAGTTCCTCAAAACGTGCCATGAGCGTAGCCACCTGTCTTTGGGCCTCAGCCTTTTCTTTGCGCTCCTCCTCGCGTTCTCTGTTTGCCTTATGAAGATCCGCCAGTGCTATCTCGTACATAGTGACGAGATCCAGGCCCGGCGGGCGGCTGCTGCTTGGATTTGCCTCGCCGCCGGGGTTGGTCGGTGTTGTGAATAGTGCGCGGTTAACGCCTATCGCTGGGGAATGGTGGACTGGTCCGCCTGCTCCTCAGCGTTTCCTCCGCTACCGTTAGTCATGGTGGATGTGGTGGGATGACCTTTTGTTCAAGGATTCCCACAGACGGCACCAATGTTAATGTCTAAAAGTCCGGCGGTAGCTGAACCTTTGTTAACGCTGATCCGATGGGCGGATCGATACTTGTGATGTTCTCAAAGCCTCCGCTACCTGTCAAGTAAAATACAAAGGGCGTCAGAGGGAGACCGCGTTGGGCGGTCTTCAACTCTCCGATGCCTAAGTTAGTCAATGTATTTATGTTGACAAAGTAACAGTAGGTAAGTATTGAATGCGTAATTAATGAGGAGAGAAGAGAGAACCTTTTATAGGTGAGGAGGAGGCTGACCTCCTCCTTGCCTTCGATGTGGGAATGATGTGCTTCAGTTCCCAGTTTCAGAAGCTTCTGATGCTATCGGAGGCGATCTGGAGGTGTTCTGCCGCTGGGGTTGTAGCCCGCCTGGCGGTGTGTCTGCATGTCATTCCTTTGGTTGGAATTAGTACCTTTGGCGGTACAATGAGCGTGGCCCATTATAGCTAATTATGCTTGCAAATGTACATGTATGTACAACTACAATTACCAAAATCGGCAAGATGTGTTTTGGTACATGTGCCGATCGACATAGGCAAGTACTCCACAGAGATTAACAAGATGAAACCGAAGGAATGTGTCACGTGTGTTGCAAATTGTGACGCCATTCACTTCACGGATGAAGACCTTCAGTTAGGCTCTAAACCGCACAATAGACCTTTCTTCGTGACAAGGTATGTGCGAGATCAAAAGCTAAACCGCATGCTTGTAGACGGAGGGTCCGCTGTAAACATTATGCCTAGGTCGACTATGAAGCAGCTTGGCATCAATGTTGAAGAGTTGTCCCGAAGCCGTCTCATGATTCAGGGCTTCAACCAAGGGGGGAAAAAAGCCATAGGCATGATCATAGTAGATATGACAATTGGAGAAATGAAGTCGAACACTTTGTTCCATATGATCGATGCAAAAACCTCGATGCAAAAACACTGTGGGTTCACGAAAATGGTGTCGTCCCCTCCACTCTTCATCAATGCTTCAAGTTCTATGATGGTGGAGTAAAAACGGTATATAGCAGGTGATACTAAACCATTCATTGAAGCTGAATCTTACTTTGCGGATTCCAAGTTCTATATGGATGATGAAACAGTAAAGGAAGTTATCCCAGTTGGAGTACCCTTTACAGGGAAGACTACAGAAGTGAGTAATAAGGAAGTGAAATCCAGCATGGCGAGAAGTCGCAATGAGGAACCACGTAAAGTTTCGTTGGAAACTAATGTGGCAGCTTCAAATAACAAAATCAACTCCTCTGCTCCAGTCCTTCGTTATGTGCCAAGGTCTAGGCGAAAAGAAGGGGAATCTCCTTTTGTGGAGGCAAATGAGCAATAACGTCAGTGAAAGCTAGATGAGAAGGACGTAGAATTGCTAAAAGAAACATCAATCATACCGTTGACGAAGTTGAGCAATGTAACTCCTACCAAGTAGCCGCTAAAGGGGTTTGTCAAACCAATTCAAGGCAAGACAGAGCATGGGACACTTCCTGACAAAAGGACAAAGGAAGGATTCGATCCTAACGCTTACAAGCTGCTAGCAAAGGCCGGATATGACTTTGGTTCGTCAAGCAAGGAAGGTGACCAAGTTATCTGACAAGACCCGCCCCGAATTTCACCCTGAAATCCGAAGTGGCCTTGCGGGGCCCACCTTAGAAGAAATTCTACCAAAAATTTGGCGGAACTTCCCCTAAAATGGACAACCCAAAACCTGTAGAAAGAGAATTCACACTTCTAAATCACCCATCCTTATGCTCCTGGAGCCACCCTGCTCCCCAAATCAACATTCCCCAACTCGCAAAACACAAAACTCAACTTAACAATACAAATCCCAAAGGTTATCAGAGCAATACTAATTCACAAGGAAATAAAAAAGTAGAGTAAATGATCAAGGGATCCTACAATGCGGAAGTGGTGACAATTATGCCTCAAATGTCATGTACGCCCGACCTCCACTAATTCGCCTGCAAACTGGGCATTTGAAACCGAAGGGCCCAGGGGAAAGTACATAAAAACGTTAGCGTGAGTGGACAAAAATAAACAATTTAATATGAATAAAACAAAATAAAACTTCATACTTTCCCACATTTTTCGATATATAAAATCCGGATGCATGCCACATTTATAGAACACTTAAGAAAATAATCCGAAAAACGTTGAACTCCAGAAAACCGACTAGCCCCGCTAGTCAAAACAACAAAGTAAAAGATTGAAATTTCAATACTCGAAAATATAAGTCCAGCCCCGCTGGTTAAGAAAACTCAGACTAGTCCCCGCTAGTCAAAAATAGTATAAGTAGGGGAAGATGATAGCCATACGAATAAGCCACGCAGGCTTGGTTGGGTGATAGCCTCCCAGGCTAAAGAACTTCCATAACTCCCGTAATATACCCTTACGCCACTAAGTGTAGCGATAGGATACTGGGCTACAGAATTACTGTCACAGAGACAGTAACCTGCGCCACAAAGGCGGAAGGGCTACGGTGATCCCATCACCGCGCCACAAAGGCGGAAAATCAATGCTAGCATGATAAAATCACCCCTCAGTATGGCACAGGGTAACATAACCGAAAATCCAGTAAATCCAAAATACATAAGGCTTCCCCCATCTCTCGTAAAAGAATTTCCAACGACGTGTCCCACACGCCAAAAGTATCTCCAAATTAATAGCAAAAGCGAGAAATAATAATAAATCGTAATCCCCGTAAACCGAAACAAAACAAATTCTAAAATCATCATCAAGGCATTCCCAATGCCAAAATCGAAAGTCAATAAATAACAAGAAATATAATTCCATCGAAATCTCATTTTGAAAAATATTCCAGAAATCTCAAAACAACGAATAGAAATATAATTAATTCCGGAAATCACCTCGGAAAAATAATTCGTCGAAATTCAACATCAATTATAAATTCGAATCCGAGCATAACAAATTAATAACCGAAATTCACAACCGAGGTAAATCATAATCCATCTCAGAAAATCATTATTGAAAGCAAATCCATGAGATAGACCAAAATCAAATTCCAAAATCAATTCATATGCTCGAAAAGTAATATGTTAATTAAATAAAGCATTAATTCAAGGAAATAAACGCATGCATCATTATTTAAAACAAAAGTCCACTCACAGTACTATTCCGACGATCACGTATACGAGTTCCTTCATCGAGCCAGGGCTCGGTACGACATCCTGTACACGATTATATTCCGTGAATAATTATTCAACAATTTAATATAATTCCTAAACTCAATTCCTCATAAATTACATCTCCCATTCTCCTCGGATTCAGCCCAAATTATACCACTAATACCAATTCGTTAATTTAAAGGTTCCAAAGCAGAACCGAGAGATATCCGACGGTCGGATTCTTGTAATTCGATAATCGAAACCCTAAACTTCAAAAATTCATAATTAATTCCAAGCTTCTCCAAAAATTACCAAACTTCACATACCAGCTCTACAACATTTATAGAATTTAATGGGCTAAAAATTGGAATTAAAACACTGCCCTACACGCCTCCACGCGCCACCAACAGTGGCGGCGCGTGGGCCCCACGCGCCGGCGGCCACCACCTCCGATGGCCACCAAATTTGGACAGTAGCATCTACTCAACACACCCAACCATTCATTCAACTACAACAAGTTCCAATTTTACCTGAAAGAGCTCCAATTCGGCCGATGAACACAAGCCCAGAAATTTCTCAAGAACCCTAAAATTTCAATTCATCAATTCGACTTCTACACAACAAATCGTGACACAAGGCCATAGGGGAAATGATCAGTGATGAAAACCGAACCTTCGATGCCAATTTCGTGGCCGGAAACGGCCGGAATCGCCGGAAATCGATGAAAGTTCCGATCGGCTACAGTAACCTTCACAGCTCAATTCCGAGCTCCACCGGTCGAGCCACCGCCAAACACCACCCCAGGCGTGACAAGGAGGAGGAGGCGAACCTGCCGGTGCCCTGATTCCGTCGTGGGTCGGCCGGAGAAGGAAGAAACCGGAGGGAGAAGAAATCGGGCCGAAGAGGAAGAAAATGTCGGGGGAGAAGAGAGAGAAAAGGTCGGGTAAGTTTCCAAAAATGGAAACTTACCACAGTAACTTGGCTATTTATAGAAACTTACCATGAACAGTAACCGTAAACAGTAACTTTACTATTTCGCTTATAACTATCGCATACGAGCTCCGATTTTTACGAACCACATATGCACGCCCTCGGTTTAACGTCCTCTACAACTTCCATGAAGAACATTTTCCCAAATTTTGACCCGAACAAAAAGTCAACTTTTAGGGCCACTAAAGTTGCTGAAAAAGAGTAAAAGTAAAACAAATTATCGTTTACTGTCCAAATGACTAGTAAACGGGTAAATTTAGATACGGGACGTTACATTATCCCTGGTAAAAAGGTGCATGAGCTTAATGAATCTCAAAGGAGGTTGAGAGATCAAGGATGCACAGCTGACCCTGCTAAAGCAGGTCTTGGTTTTGTACCAGGCAAACCAATCAAAATATCAAGAAGAAGAAAAGTTGCGAAGGCAAGCACGCAACACATTAGTGTCGAAGTAATAGAAGAAGAGACTCAGGAATCTAAATCCGCCTCTCGCGTTTCGGCATTTGATCGCATTCATCCTAATTCTCAAGCTGCGATGCCTGAACAAGTTGATGAGTTGGCACCTCGAGTTTCTGTATTTGATTGTGTCGATACTTCAACAAGCCGAATCTCAGTTTTCAATCGCATTACCCAAATGACCACTCGAGCTTCTGTGTTCAATAGGTTGTCATCTTCCAATGAAGAAAATAAGAAATCGGAGGTAGTCCCTCGAAAGTTGGCACTTGAGAGGATACAAGCACCCAAAGAGCAACAAAGACAAAAGAGAAAGAGGAGTGATGACCAAGGAAATGACAAAGAAATTCGAAGTCTCATCCCATCACGCATGAAGCGACGCTCTGTGTTAGAGGTGAGCTCAAGCGAACAACTCAAAGTGAAAGAGCATACCATCATATTCAATGGCCAAGTCAGAACGGGTAACGTTGATGGCAATGACGAAGATGAGATTGTTCAGTCTGCCTATCATATCACAGTAACAGAAACAGAGGCTTTCGAAGAAGATGACCATGATCATTCCGAGGATGAAGTAGATGAAGCTCCTCCTGAACTTGAAGACGGGGGGCAAGCTACTGTTGACGAGCTTAAAGAGATCAATTTGGGAACTGATGAAGATCCAAGACTTATCTTCGTGAGCGCTTCGCTGAGTCCCAAAGAAGAAAAGGAATACTATGATCTGCTGCTTGAATATAAAGACGTCTTTGCATGGACGTACAAAGAAATGCCTGGCCTTGACCCAAAGGTAGCGGTTCATCGTCTCGCAGTTAAACTTGAGGCTCGACCTATCAAGCAAACACAACGATGCTTTCGGACAGAACTCCTTCCTCAAATTGAAGCTGAAGTTGATAAGTTGATTGCTGCAGGTTTCATTAGAGAGGTTCAATATCCTAAGTGGATTGCAAAAATTGTTCCTGTCAAGAAAAAGAACGGACAACTCCGTGTATGTGTGGACTTCCGCAACTTAAATGACGCATGTCCGAAAGATGACTTCCCTTTGCCCATCATTGAACTCATGGTGGATGCAACAACAGGGCATGAAGCTTTATCCTTCATGGATGGGTCATCTGGATATAATCAAATAAGGATGGCCTTAGAAGATGAAGAGCTTACTGCATTCCGCACTCCCAAAGGCATTTATTGCTACAAAGTCATGCCATTCGGGTTGAAAAATGCTGGTACAACATATCAACGTGCTATGCAGAAAATCTTCAGAGACATGCTTCACAAGTACGTGGAATGTTATGTTGACGATTTAGTGGTCAAGTCAAAAGGGAGGACAGATCACTTGCAAGACCTAAGAAGGGTGTTCGATAGACTGCGCAAGTACCAGCTCAAGATGAATCCTCTCAAATGTGCTTTTGGCGTCGGTTCAGGTAAATTTCTTGGATTCATTGTGAAACATCGTGGCATTGAAGTGGATCAGTCAAAGATTAAGGCCATTCAAGACATGCCTGTGGCAAGAAATCTACGCGAGTTAAAAAGTCTCCAAGGACGACTCTTCTTTATTAGACGATTCATATCGAACCTCGTCGGCCGTTGTCAGCCTTTTAGTCGACTTCTGAAGAAGGATGTGCCTTTCGTATGGGATGAAGCTTACCATAACGCCTTTGAAAGCATAAAGAAGTACTTGGCAAACCCTCCATTGTTAGGTGCACCCATCCTTGGGAAGCCGCTTATCCTCTACATTGCTGCTCAAGAGTGATCACTCGGAGCACTCCTGGCCCAAGAAAATGAAGAAAAGAAGGAGAAGGCGTTGTATTACTTGAGTCGAACTCTCACAGGACCAGAATTGAATTATCCACTTATAGAGAAAATCTGTCTCGCACTTGTCTTCGCCATCCAAAAGTTAAGACATTACATGCAAGCTTACACAGTGCATCTAGAGGCACGAGCTGACCCAGTCAAGTTTGTTATGTCGCAACCAGTCTTAACAGGGAGAATGGCGAAATGGGCACTACTCCTCAATCAGTATGAAATCATCTACATACCGGCCAAAGCGGTTAAAGGACAAGCATTAGCTGATTTCCTAGCGGATCATCCTATCCCTACAGATTGGGAGATTTTAGATGACTTGCCAGATGAAGAAGTCTTTAATACAGAGGTCCTCCCTGCTTGGCAAATGTTCTTCGATGGGTCTTCACGGGCAGTTGGGCAGGAGCTGGTGTGGTCTTCATTTCTCCGCAAAGGCATATATTGCCTTATGCCTTTACTCTTAGTGAACTATGTTCCAATAATGTTGCTGAGTACCAAGCGCTAATTATGGGACTACAAACCGCAGCTGAAATGAAAATCTCAAATCTAGAGGTGTATGGACACTCGAAGTTAGTAGTTGATCAATTACTAACTATCTATGAAGTGAAGAAAGAGGATTTAGTTCCTTATTTTCAGCTCGCCACACAACTCTTAAAGGGTTTTGATGCTGTCACACTAACGCATGTGCCAAGGAAAGAAAATCAAACGGTAGACGCTTTGGCTAACTTAGCAGCAGCTTTGGCATTATCAGAGGATGAAATCATACACCTTCCAATCTGCCAACGGTGGGTCGTACCTACAATTTCTGAGCTTTGGCATGAAGACTCCAATGTTGTCTCTGTTTACGTGATTGATGTTGATGACTAGAGGTACCCATTGATTGATTACCTCAAGCGAAATAAGCTTTCCGATGACCCAAAGCAACGCTTGGACATAAGACGAAGAGTACCACGCATCTTCTACTACAAGGAGACTCTTTATCGACGATCATTCGATGGATTGCTTCTTAGATGTCTGGGGAAAGAGGAAGCGGCTAAGACTATGGAGGAAGCTCATTCAGGAGTATGCGGAGCTCACCAGTCAGGTCCTAAGCTCCATTTTCAAGTGAAGAGAATGGGTTACTATTGGCTCACCATGGTGAAAGATTGCATGGAGTATGCACAAAGGTGTCAAGCTTGCCAGTTTCATGCAAACTTCATCCATCAACCACCAGAGCCATTGTATCCAACGATTGCTTCCTACCCCTTCGATGTGTGGGGACTCGATGCTGTAGAGTCCATCACTCCAAAATCCTCCGCCGGTCACTCATACATTCTAGCGGCTACGGATTCCTTTTCAAAGTGGGCAGAGGCGGTGCCGCTTAAGGAAATAAAGAAAGAAAACGTTATAGACTTCATCAAAGGGAATATCATTCAACGATATGGTGTTCCGCGCTGCATCATCACAGACAATGCCAAGTACTTTTCCAATAGTTCCATGGAGAAACTCTGTGAGAAATATCACTTCAAGCTGCACTTTTCTTCTATGTACAATGCTCCCGCTAACGGATTGGCTGAGGCATTCAACAAGACATTGTGTAATATTTTGAAGAAAGTTGTCAGCAAAACAAAAAGGGATTGGCATGAAAGAATGGGTGAGGCGCTTTGGGCCTACAGAACGACATATCGAACTCCCACGAAAGCTACACCTTACTCCCTTGTATATGGTGTTGAAGCTGTCTTACCCTTGGAGAAACAAATTCCATCTCTGAGGATTGCTTTGCAAGAAGGACTGACTGATGAAGAGAACGTCAAGTTACGCCTTCAGGAGTTGGAAGCCTTAGATGAAAAGAGACTTAACGCGCAACAGCACTTGGAATGCTACCAAGCTCGAATGTCACGAGCTTTCAACAAAGGGGTTCGACCCCGATCCTTTCAAGTTGGTGACCTAGTGCTTGCTGTGCGCAGACCTATCATCATGACACACAAGACTGATCCTAAGTTCAAGTCAAAGTGGGATGGACCTTATGTCGTCAGCGAAGTCTACACCAATGGAGCCTACAAAATTATGGCTGAAGATGGCATGAGAATTGGCCCCATAAATGGAAAGTTCCTGAAGAGGTACTATGCTTGAAGAAAGTAAGAAGACGCTCCTAGCCAGCACGAGCCTAAACTGCACATGGCACAAAAAAAAAAAATCACATCATCCATAAACCCTTGAACTACGTGATGACTTGATTCCTTCATTGGAAGGATACGTAGGCAGCTTGGGAATAACAATCTCAAGTTCAGTCACATCAAATAAAAATAAAGGGTTTGTTTACCATTCATAAAATAAATAAATAGAAAAGTACTTTATTTTCATAATAAGTTATGATTGTCAAAGTTTGACTTATTACAAGTAATAAAGGAAAATGAAAAAAAAATCATCATAAACTACGAATGGAAAACAGCTCTTCACACCCAAGTTAAACCCTTGAAGCTATTGCGGTGGCTCTCAAAAATATCTCGCAATGATTTTGTCGTCTCAAGCTCTGTAGTGGTCACCTCGGGGGTCTCTTTGATTTGAGTCTTCTCTTTTTCTAAGTCAACAAGCTTCTTCTCCTGTAGTAGAAGTCTCTCGTCTAGTGAAGTCACTGTTTGCTCCAATTTTCGTTGTTCCTCCTTTAATTTCTCCAAAGACTTTAGTGCAGATTGGCGATGATCAGAGTCAACTTGACGAATTGAAGTGACCTTTGCAATTTCTGACTCTGTGTCAGCCAGACGTTGATTACGTGTGCCTGGAGTAGCCTTGCGTGAACAAGCAAGCCTTGCCAAGTTGTATTGGTTAGCACTAGTCAACAATCCCTCAACTTTGCCTCTTACGGATAAAGGATCAATCCTATAAAGGCTAAGCTCAGCTATCAGCTTGTCAAGTTATTCCCCCTTGCTGGAAAGAATGGTCTTTGAGGAGTGCTTCATTATCATATCCTCAATTTGTTCACAAACTGCGGTAGCAGCTTGTTGACGAATATCAAGAAGTCTTTGACTAGCATCTATAATAACAGCTCCACCAAGAGAGGCCTCTGAAAATTGGCTATGGTGTTCAGAGGCTTGGGAGGATGCACCTTGGTAAGTGGACCTGTACATGTATCATTAGTTAAAAAAAAAAAAAAAAAAGGGCTTAAAGTGCAATGAAAATACACAAGAGTTAAGAATTGTACCTGTAGGGTCAATTTGCTGAGAGTCATTCTTTGCATTGGATGTTCCTTTCGTGGGTAAAGAGTAAGCCTCAAGTTCCGCTGCAGAAGGAACATGTATAGGGTCTGAAGAGGCGTCATCGTTCCCCCAAAGTGGATGACCATCAATCTCTGCACCCTGAAAAGATAGGAAAAGAACAATTCAAGTTCCAAAAAAAAAAAAAAAACTGACGCAAGTCCACAAAAAAGGGTTACCTTATTACGTTGCAGCATCGGTTGTGAAGAAGTTGGAACGTCACCAAGAAAGTCAGTATTCAGAGTGAACTCAGCATTGGGATCGCAATAAGTAGGGCCAAGACTGGTGTCAGTTTTCCGACGCTTAAAGTGCACTTCACTATTATTGCTACCGCTGCTTCCACTACGCCTTCTTTCTTTGATGACAGGTATTTTCAGCTTAGGTGGATGAGCCAAAGCAACGTGAGAATCTAAAGAGTCCCCATCATCTTCTAGAGTGTTGAGCGGATGAGTCTGACAATCACTACTAGGAAGCAAAGTCCTATTAGGAGGCACAAGGACGTTGGTGCTACATTCAACTTCACAAGGAATCACGTTTTTGTGATGAGGCGGTGTTGCACGGGTGATGTTTTTATCTTCTTTTGCTTTCAGAGACTAGCTTGTGCAGTGGTCAACTAGTAGGCGCTACTTTCGTTGCCTTCACTGGTGTAGAACGGTACACTTTAGACCACCAATCGACATAGTCTCAGGTAACCATGTACTCCGTGATAGCACTCTGGATCGGCAACGTTACCACGCACTTGGTGTTCATTCTGGTGCAAAAATCCCAATGCTTAAAAGTCATAGCCAATACACCGGTGCGAATGTCATTCTTAAGGCTGCCAGGAATGTCTTTGACATCACCAAACTGTCGACTAAATCGATGTGGACTGTATGGCTGAATGACTCGTCGGTTATCCTGCCTTAGAGAAAGTGTACATACCGCCAAGCATAAGCAACAACCTCGTAGGTGGCCCCCGCGACATGGTAAGTCCCGCCTACGATATGCATCCCGGAGACCGACACCTGAGCTACCTCGCCATGGTGAAGGTCGGTCGGTATCTTGCCAGGAGGCCACTCTCCCATGCTTTCCAAGAGGCTTCAAGAGAAGCAATATGTGTATTATTGTCCCACATCGGAAATATAGAATAGAATGAGACTTCCTTTAGCTATAAGAGGAAGTCCTCCCCTTCTTGGAAGGGGAGATGGATCCATGATCCCCACACTTGTATACTACAAAGGCTACTTGGCCTCACTCATAGTGGAACTTCTAAGTAGACGTAGCCTTGCCTCAAGGGCAAGGTGAACCACTATACATGCTTGTGTCATTTCTCTCTCCCTCTCTACCTTGTCTCATACTTAGTTCCCGTTCCGTATTCTCACACAGAAACATTGGCGCTAGAAGGAGGGCCCCTAGGAGTTTGGGTTTGAACCTCCGACCTTGGGCAAGAGTCATGTACGAGTACCACGAGTCATGTATGGGTATCACGGGTCACTGGGTACATGGGTACATGCAGGGCACCCCTCACCCTCTACCTTACCCAAGCCTCCGAGGAGCCAGCGGGTACTATGAGCCAGCGGGTACGTGAGTCAGCGGGTATGTGCACATCCCCGTACCTCGTACTCTCAACCCCACTCCCAAGCCTCTTCTCCGGGTACCATGAGTCAGCAGGTACTACGAGTTAGCGGGTACGCGGAGGACACCCCACCCTCTACATCCAAGCCTCTTCTCCGGGTGCCATGAGTCAGCGGGTACGCGCACAAATCCTCACTAGGCCATCCTTGTTTGGACACCCATGAACTCAAACCCTCCTGGGACCATGTTCTTCTCGCTAGCCTCAGTGACGCCTCCATGAAAATTCTCCTAGTAACTCACCGGTACCATCTCATCATTCAAGACCGCATCAACCTCCCGGTGACTTCTCAAGTCAACCTCGACCGAGTATCCTCCGGTACCCGTACCTATCGAAGCCGAGCTTTCGTCTTGTTCTGAAAAAAAAAAAAAAAAAAAAAAAAAAAAAAAAAAGGCTCTCAGTACCCGGGAATTTGGACACCCGCCCTCCCGGTCAAGGCACAGCAACTCCCAGATCCAAATGAGTACCAACCCGGTACCTCCGATCCAATCGGTGACCATCCCGACATCATCCTCAACTCTCCGCAACTCTCCTCGGATCCACCCACAGAACCGTCAGAGTAACTGATACCATTAGTTTCCGGCACCATGACTATTATCCAGGACTCCAAGTCGCTCCCGGCACCACTGATCAGCGGGAGTTTCTCCCTCTATCGACTTAGATTCTTGCAACATCTCAATGCCTCTCACTGACACTTCATTACTCAACAGCTTGAACGAGAGGAGGGGAGAACGTGACCTCTGGGGTGTGTGTCTTGGTGATAGTCACCTCAAAAAGAAAAAAGAAAAAAAAAAGAAGAAGAAATTTGCTCTTGACACCCGGTGTAACGGTGTCCCATCCCGGCGATACCCATCAGCCCCTCCACACCTCTCGGCTCCGACCCAAATAAATCTCGCTGAATAGTGTAACTCAAGTGCTACCGGCACCTTGGAAGCTCCTCGGTGGGCTTAATGTTTAACGGTGCCGTGAGAGCTGGTCACGCAAGTATCTTTTTCCTCTCCGTTAGACCTCACGCTGCTAGGCTCATCAGGTCTCGCATGATAAATATCTACAAGAATATAAGCTAAGTCTTTCACCTGCTTTATCTTATCAAGCCATGATTCTTATCAAACAAGATAACAACATGCAGTGCAATGTATATTATGACTATAGCATGTCTTTCTATTATTGGTTGAATGGGCATTGTCACCTGTTGACATTACACGTATGTTTGAAATCCAAATCACATATCTGTACACCACACGTAGAGCTAATGGCCAAACTTATTTAAATTGGTACCGTCCAAGCATCTTGCCACCGTCCAATTTCCAACTTATGCTAGCTTTTACATATGTTGACCCCTGCTAGACTTTCAAAACCAATATGGGTTGTACACCCATTCTTACTACATCAACCATGGTTTATTGTACCAAAATTAAATTACCATTATCATTATATGTCAAACATGCTTTGCCCATGTCGGTGGCTTCCTTTACCCATGACATTTGTTTAAGGTATGAATACATGCAAAATGTGACTACACTACTTATGTTTGCATATCACGAGCATTTCGTGTTCACAGTACACAAGCAAATTATATTTAATTAGCCAATTAAACAATATAAACAAACTGCTAATCGCCTATTTATTTTTGGTGAGGTACAATCATCTCAACCGGGCACCCGCTTGTACAAATGAGGCTAAATAAACTATTGGTACTCGCTAGCCGATATGGAGTCCTACATATGAGCCACTCCAATACTTTACAATATTTATACCACTTCTTCACGGCTCCAGATAAGTTCTCACTTATGCTCTTTCACTTTGAGCTAATGCAATGCTTTACATGCTTCAATAGCGATTAGTATAGTCTAAGCATGTCTTTAAATGCGTTAAATGTTGATAGCATATTCATTTATGCCTACGTGTTAATGCTTTATTTAATTGCCCGTCAATTAAAATTACTACATGTATACATATGACACTAAATAAGTGGAACGTGCGGCACTTAAAATCCTCGCCCCGAGCGCGGTACCCCCAAGGGGTAACTCAAGGTCAAATCCTTGCATAAAACCCTCCAACCATGCGAGGTACCCCAACGGGGTTAGAAGGCTCAAGCCCTTATTCTATCCGGAGCCACGTCACCGGGTAAAGGAGGCCTACAGGTCCTCATTCAACCCCATTGGGTTAAGGAGGTTCATGCCCTCATGTGAACCCATCGGGTCAGAGAGTTTCACAAGCCCTTATTCTACCCGGGGCCAAGCCATCGGGTACAAGAGGCACCAAGCCCTCTCACTACCTAGCCTGGTACCAGAGACCAGACCCTCCAACGGGTACTGGAGGTCGACGCCTATACAATACCCCAACGGATACCAAAGTCGCTGTACACGAGTCCTACAGGCCCTCATAAATCCTCTACTCGAGTAAGGTATCCCAACGGGATAACTAAAGGGTAGCTCCCTTACATAAGCCAAGGTCCAGTCCCTTGCATCAAAATCCTTGTCCGGAGTGCGGTACACAAGGGGTAAGCCAAGGTCATATTCTTGCATAAATCCTCCCCAATCAGGCGAGGTACCCCAACGGGGTCACGAGGTACAAGCCTTCATTCTATCCGGGGCCACGCCACCGGGTAAAGGAGGCCTACCTACCCTCATTCAACCCCATTGGGTTAAGGAGGCTCATGCCCTCACGTGACCCTAACGGGTCACGAGGTACAAGCCCTCATCGGGTACCAGAGGCGATCCCTCATTCGACCCCATTGGGTACCCGAGGCACTCCTTCATTCAACCCCATCAGGTACCAGAAGCAGGCCCTCATTCGACCCCACCGGGTCAACAAGGCTCAAACTCTCATAAATCCTCTACTCGAATGAGGTATCCCAACAAGATAACTAAAAGGGTAGCTCCCTTACATAAGCCAAGGTCCAGTCCCTTGCATTAAAATCCTCGCCCTGAGTGAGGTACCCCCAATGGTTAAGCCAAGGTCCAATCCCTTGCTTTTGAGTCATCTCACCTCCCGAGCGTTCTCTACACTTGGAGGACTTATTCATACCACTTATCACAAGTAGAGGTAGTACCCGGTCGGGTACTATCATTGAGCTTCACGCTCATACTTTTCGGGCATATGCAAACGTCACACTTATGCTTCAACGATACGTCTGAGTTTCATGTTATGGTCTATTAATAGAAATATTGAATTTTTCACATATTGTTGATCGCAACAATTAAATTCTTTTTACATCCCATTAATAAGACCATAGGACAACACTCACACAACCTATCACCCGCTCAACACGAGCGAACTCAAGTCCAAACTTCGATTTCACTAACTACATACCTTAGGGGACTCGGCGAGTAACTACACTCCCGATCCTAACACATGTGCATCATATGCATACAACATATACATATCATTATGTACGCGTCATCGCGTTCATCACACATCTATGCATCAAATGCACTTCGTTATACTTTCACAACCACATACATTCTAGACTTATACGTCGTATGTCAACACTATATAATACATGCATACACACAATGTATAACATGCATCTCATACAAACATTCATGCACCTCGATGCATTTGACTCAAATGTCACTTAGATTGCTCTAGCGCAATCAATATGCTCTTTGTACACTCTTATCTTATTTGCAGGTACTAGCTCGATGATGAGCCCCCCGTGGCACCAACCTGTCATGGAAACTTCACAAGACCCGAAGAGTCCCTTCTTGCTTACGGAGTTGGGGGACTAGCATGGGTATGGCATTCAACAAGGTCATCACTCATACTTGGCGGTATCATATTTAAACTCCCCAACCAAGAAGCGCCTCTTACTCAGGGACTTGGGGGACTTGTACATACCGCCTATATCATATACCGCCAAGCATAAGCAACAACCTCGTAGGTGGCTCCCGCAACATGGTAAGTCCCACCTACGACATGCATCCCGGAGACCGACACCCGAGCTACCTCGCCATGGTGAAGGTCGGCCGGTATCTTGCCAGGAGGCCACTCTCTCATGCTCTCCAAGAGGCTTCAAGAGAAGCAATATGTGTATTATTGTCCCACATCGAAAATATAGAATAGAATGAGACTTCCTTTAGCTATAAGAGGAAGTCCTCCCCTTCTTGGAAGGGGAGATGGATCCATGATCCCCACACTTGTATACTACAAAGGCTACTTGGCCTCACTCATAGTGGAACTTCTAAGTGGACGTAGCCTTGCCTCAAGGGCAAGGTGAACCACTATACATGCTTGTGTCATTTCTCTCTCCATCTCTACCTTGTCTCATACTTAGTTCCCGTTCCGTATTCTCACACAGAAACAGAAAGATACCCGGATCGAAGGCTGATGAGATATATGAGGTCTAAATGGGAGATGTTATCGCGGTTGATAATCACTCTGCTCTCCGAAAATACCCTGGAAAATGCATCCATCCTCACATTGTCACATGCATTGAACAAAGAAAGAGCCTGTGAGTCCCCAAAATGCTTAGCTGAAAATTCTCCGGAGAAGCGAACCATACGGGGCCTTAGGTCGTTGGGAAGTGGAGATTGAAAGTGGGTGCCGAAGTACTCTGCTAGCCATACGTATATATAATGAAAAGGAAGAGCAGCTGAACAATTACCTGGATCATTAGAAACAGAGGTCTCGTTCAAACCCTGATAAATGCTAGCCAACACCGGTACTGCTAGGCAAAATTTTAGACCCTGTGACATTTTGCTGGCAACTTTGAATACTCTCGGACGAATCAAACCGGTGTTGTCTCTGGGTAAAACAAACAGGCACAACCAACAAGCGAGAAAGGCAGCCAAATAGGTGGGCTCTATATCTTCACCCTTCATGCCTAAGTCATCAAATACTGCAAGGTCTGCAGGAGTTCGTTGTCGGATATCATGGATCTTGCCAGATGGATTAAACGCATTCGGGGGCGGGTCTCTTTTGTTCCTATTGCTTTTGTTCGGAGGCCTCTTATAGCGCAAAGCTCCTCTATACCAGTATCGTATCCATGAAGTTATCTTCACTTTCTGCCCTTGACCTTCCTTGCAAAGTTTGTGGTAGGCGAGAAACAAGTAGCGGTAGCTCTGTTGACCCTCTTTGCTTGTCGCAGAAAGTTCTTCAGCAGCTGGAACCACCTCATCATAAAACTGTCCGACAATGGGCAAACCTCCAAGTTGGTCCAAATCCCAGAGGGAGATGGACATTTCCCCGCTAGAAGTGTGGAGGGTATTCGTCGTAGGACACCAAAGCCCGTATGACAGGTGCAACACGGTCATAGCTGAATAGTAAGGCAAATATCGCTCGATAGAGACCGGCCTCCCGAGTAAGCTTGCCATTCCTGCTTAAGATATCTTCTACCCATTCCCAGTAGAACTCTGTGTAAGAGAAGCCCCCGTTTGCTCGAAATGCACTGCTCCACTGCACTGAACCGTTGCATATACGATCGCTGAGAAGCGTGAATGAGACATGAGAGTTGTTCTGATCATGATGCGAAGTCTTCAACAACAACACGTTTGAGCTTTGTTTGTCGTGGCCAGATCTCTATTTAGCTAGTTGGCGAGGTGCCACATGAGTCCACTGGAGGATGTGAGCGGAAGGGTCATAAGGAGGAACATCGATTGCTTGAGGCCCAGTCAACGATGGATACACCTGCAGAGTAGTGTCGTCACTTTGAGTGTCCTCCGGATCCTCGAGGATGGTGACTGTCCCTTTCTTAAAGCCCTTGAAAAAATCCATGGCCACAAAAGGATGAGAAGCGCGATCGCGAGTGTCTGACCATGTACGCAAAGCCTAACCGCTTTTAGTGGACCCTACCACGCACAAAAGTGGAGGAATCCAAGCGCTTAGGACGTTCGCGTTCTTCTCTTCGTGAGCCACCAAATACGCAAAGCCTAACCACTTTTAATGGACCCTACCACGTGCAAAGGTGGAGGAATCCAAACGCTTAGGACGTTCACGTTCTTTTCCTTGACGTCGACAAACACGCAAAGCCTAACTGCTTTGAGTAGATTTTCCCACAATCAAGAAGTGGAAAAATCCAAGCACTTAGGTCGTTCGAGCTCTTCAATGGTCACCAAAACCCTGAAAAAGAAAGAAACAATATATATATTGAAATACATATGAAACTGTGCGATATTAAAAAAAGAGGTGACGTCATGAAAAAGAAGGGATGAGGAAAATATATATTTTCAGAACTGTGCAACATCTGAAACAAAAAAAAAAAAAAAGGAAGAAGAAGTAATGACGTCATGGCATGTGAAGAGAATGATTAGAAGGACA